>NC_091957.1:517877-637032 GCF_031021105.1 Erythrolamprus reginae
CTGCAGGAAACAAACACCCGTCATTCAAAGCCGGCCTGTCATTTCTGAGACTCGCTGGGGAAAATATCGATGTTTCCTCACTCGTGGGAAGCTGCCACCCAGATCTCCACCTGCCCTACATGGAGTGGGGCTGCCTAAGAAAAGAAAGCCTGGCCCCCTTGCCCCAGAAAGAGGGTTATGTGGGGCCGAGCACCCAGTGCCAAAGACACACACACACACACCCCATTGGAACATCTTTGGATCGACCCCTTCCAGCCATTTGATCTGCTTGCAAAGCTCCCGTGAAATAACGTACACTCCCCCCCCTCCGCCAGAGGTCACTTTGCTCCAGCCGAAGCCCCCCATCCTCTGGGGACCCCTGAGAGATCTTGGGAAAGCTGCGAGGCCCCTACAGCTGCCCCAGACGCCTGGGGGGGGGGGCTCAGAGTCAAGGCCAAGTGGGACAAGATCCAGTCAGAGAGGAGCAGGGAAAGGACCCTCGCTGGGATGGCCCCAGAGCAGCCCCTCCCTCGCGGAGGGAAAGGAAACCAGGCGGAGAGGGTCTCAAAGGGAAGGCCGGCCGCCTCAGCCCAGGGAAGGAGGGGGAGGAGGGGTGGAATTGGCCGAGTGGCCTCCAGGGAAGGCACCCCCAAAGCAGCTCTGCCCAATGGGCCCCCCCCAGCCTCACCCATGCCAGGGAGACCCCCCCAGAGGGCAGCGCTCCCGAAACTCCCAGAGGCAGATGGAGGGGAGGGGGTCGCCTGCCTTTGTGGAGGACCCCCCCCCCAAGCTCTCTCAACTCTCAGATGTTCAGGACTCTGCCACCCCCAAAGTGCCAGCATTGCTGTGGGTGGGGGGAGAGACGGGACCATGGCTGAGTCACCCACCAGCCGCTCAAAGTGCCCCAAGAGGATTCCCCCCCAATGCCATCCATCTCATCCTTTACTAGCCCCCCCTGCGCCCCCCATAAACAGAAAGAGCTGCCCCCCACTTTCCAGCCTTGGGGGCAGAGAGGGGGAGCCAGGCAAGGCTGCAGGAGCTGCAAAACCTCCCAGGCTGCCCCATAGCAGCCCCTTCCGCCTCCACCCCCCCCCATTATTTCCCAGCACAAACTCTCCAAAGATTGGGGGGGGAGGAAAGTTGCCAAGAGCTCTCAGAAATGATGTCATGGGAACGGGGGGGGGGGCACAGCTCTCTGGCAACTGGCTGGTCGACCCCCTCTGTGGAGGGGAGATCCAGGCGAGGCTGCTGGGGGGGCTCAGGGACCCCCAAAGGCCTCTCAAAGGGAACAACAACTGACATGGAAGGAGGAAGGGGGGGGTGTAATACGGAGCCCCCTTTCAAGGCCAAAAGTTCGGGAAGCGGAGCCAGGGGGGGTGAACAAAGGCGGGGGGGGGGGCTTCGGGAAAAGATAGCCTGCAGGCGGCCTTCCAGCTGCTCGGGATTACAGTGCCCACCCTCCCCACCTCAGTGCCAGGAGACGAGCTGGGCGGAGGAGCGGGGAGGCCGGAGCCAGATGGCGGGACCTCCCCCCCCCCCCCCGCCGTGGGCACCCGGACCGCTCGCCCGCAGGGAAGGGAGGGAGGGGAGTTCCCGGGCCCATGTTCCGCAGCCGGGAGGGCCTGGGGCGCGCTTACCGCCGGGCTTGTCCAGCAGCCCCCAGGCGCCGGGCGGCGGCAGGAGCAGCAGCAGCAGCGGCAGGAGGAGCAGCCGGGGCGGCGGCAGGAGCAGCGGGCAGGGGCGGCGGCGGGCGGCGCTCATCCTTCAGCGGCTGCCTCGTCGCGGGAGCATCGCAGCAGCGGCAGCGGCGGGGCCGCGTCGGAGGAGGCGCCTGGCGGGTTGCGGCACCGGAGGCGAGCGGGGCGCGGGGGGAGCCGGGCGGGGCAGCCAATGACGCCGCCCGCTCCGAGGCCGCCGCCCACCTGCCACACCGGCAGCAGGTGCGCAGGCTGCCCGAGCGCCCGGCCACTGCGGCTGCGCGCTTCCCTCCCCCCTTTAGACCAGGTGAGTCCCCCCCGCCCCCGCTCGGCGTTTGCCTCGACGTCTGCCGCAAGCCCGGATGCCCGCCAGCCGCCCGGGAAGGGCTCCTGCAGCCCCGCGGACCTCTGCCCCGCCAGCCAGGCTCCCCTGGGCGCGCCGGAGGAGGGAAGCCGTGGGGCAGGTGAGTCGGCGGGGCTGGGGGGGGGGAGGAACCAGGGAAGGGCTGAAGGCAGCCGGCAGCCCCCCGTTGTCCCCGGGGAGGGGGGCTTCCCCCAGGCGCCCGCCCGGTCTCTTCCTCGCCCGTTTCCCCCTGGCTAAGAACGCGACCCGGAAAACCAGCCCCGCACAGGAGGCCAATGCAGGCGTGGGGCTCAAGGAAGCCATAAAAACAATCCTTTCATTCAATCAACTCTCTCAACACATTCATCTGCGGGGGGGGGGGCAAGGATCTAATGGCCCCAAAGACTCTTCTGGAAGGCAAGGAGGGTGGGGGCAGTTGGGGGGGGAGCAAGGCAGGTGTGGGGCCCAGGAGGGCAACAGCTGCAGTTGCAGATCAAACAAAATACGACTTTAGCAACCGAGTGGTCCATGCCTGGAACTCACTACCTGACTCTGTAGTATCCTCACCTGCTAACCCTCCACTGCCCACCCCTCCCGGTTCCTCAGAGGTCAGTGAGGGGCCATGCATACGTGCCCCACCCTCCCCTGTCCTCAATGTCTCTCTCTCTGACTAGCATCGTGTAGATAAACCCTGTTATATCTTTGTATATTTGCAATACCTACTTGACAAAACAAACAAACCAGGATCAGACGCTGAACCAGGGCACCGGTTCCACCCAGAGGTCAAAGGCTTTGCCAGTGAAATGGACCAACCGGGTCAGTCACTAAGCGAGCTTTTATTAGGATTTCTTTAAGGCCAGAATCACTGGGTTTTCTTTACATGGGAAACAGGCACAATAGGACCCAGGGCCAGAGGCACCAAGGAAAAACGCAGGGAACTGGTGGGCCCTGAGGATCGACAAGAGGCAGCCAAGAAGGACTAAACCCCCCCCCCCCCAGCACTTCATTTTCTTTAAAAATCCCACCTGCCTCCTTCCTACCCCCGGTTTGCAGTGCTGGGGGCATTTTTCTGCCCACCCTGAAAATATATATTTTTTGCAGAAGCCAAGAATAGGAAATTTTAATATCGTTGCACTATCAAGATAGAGAATGGCAAAAACAAACCCCAAACCCTCCCCAAATCCCGGATAATGTTGGTTTAAAAAAAATATAATGCAGTCCTATTAAAGTAAAAACAGTTCTCCTGACTTCATCTCCAGTTCAAAGACGTGGGGCGGGAAACGACTGTTAGGGGGCAAACGTCAGCTCAGAAGTAAACCTCATTATTTTCTCACCTATTCCTAGGAAGAATAAAGGTAAAAAAATATAAATTCAGCTGTGGATTATCCTTAGTTTCTGATTGATGGGTGTCACACCAGAAGGACACAGAGACTTTGGGGGGGGGGGAGCAAAGGAATTATTCTCTTGGCTTCTGGAAAAGATTCCCAGAGGTTGGGGGGGACCCAGGCCCCCGCTCTGCCAAGGAAAACACCAAAGGAGGCCTTGTTCCCACGATGGGCTTTGATTCAGGGGCTCAGTGGAGGAGGGAGAGGCGCTGCCGTTGATCTACTAAGCGGAAAAGGAGAAGTTCCTATCAGCAACAGAGCTAAAGGCTTTCCGTCCCCCTAAAAGAGGGGGGTCCCCAAAAGCTAAGCCACGTCACACCTGGGTTGTACATGAATGAAAGTCCCCGCAGTTGTGGCTGACAGAACTCCACGTGGCTGCCTCAAAAGACCCCAACCCAAAGTCTGGAACCATTGGGCTAAGTGATTCCCCACCCCCACCCCCAGTGAAGGACCTGAGTCCAGCGGGGACTTCTGGGACCCATGAAAGTTTCCGTAGTACAGATTTTGGACAAACACATTGGCTTGTTAAGGGACCCCCATTTCTGAAGGCGGCTGGTGTTGCTGAGAGGCAGTAGGACTCGGGGGGGGGGGGTTGTCACTCCTTCTGTATTTCCTCCCAAGGTCTTTTGTCCTGGGGGGGGGCAGCGTCTTGTTGGGCCGAGAGGTTTAGAAATTCCTGAGTCTATCAACAAAGCAGGAAGCTTTCCTGGTCAATGGCAGCACCTTTTTCTTGAAGGGGGTGGGGGGATGCTCGTGGCCCCCCAGGAAGGAAAAAGGAGGCAGGCAAGGGGTTGAGCTGCACACGCCCACCACCCGAGGAGAGTTGGTGCTTCTGTTTGTTCTGGTGTCTTCCTTCCTGAGTTTTGGCAAAAGGCTGGTGGTCCCAGTGCGTGACCAGGGAAGGCAGGGCAGGAGAGGGCTGGTCTACACTGCCCCCCGCCCCTTGGAGGACTTCAGCAGGCAGAAGATGCTGAGCAGGCTGCCCAGAAGGATGGCGACAAAGAGGAGGATGAGGCCGACCCAGGGGCCGAAGTCGGTGCTCTTCCGGAAGCTGGGCTCCTCCGCCGGGATCATGTTGGTCAGGTTCAGCATGTAGCCCAGGGCCCAGCCGATGGTCGTGTCGCCGGCCTGCAAAAGCGGGAAAAGCACAATTGCACAAAGACCCCCTTGGCTTGCAGGCCCCAATCCGGAGGCTGCTCTCTAGATCCACCGCTGAGCTGACCCACATCCACTGCAGAACCCTCCGCCTGTTGGGGGTCCACCAGCAGCCTGCTGAATCGGACAGCGAGGAGGCTGGGGAGGAACCTTGGCCAGGCCTGGAGTCTGGAGAAGGCTCTATGTACGAGGCAGAGAGGGAGCCTGGGCCATCGGGAAGTTCTGTGCTGACTCCGGAGCCTCCAGAGGCTGACATGAGCGAGGCAGAGGGAACGGGGGGGCCTCTTCCCAATGCGCACATGTGCAGAGCTGCCAGAACAGTTACAAAGGAGAAGGACTACTCGGGAGTAAGCTCGGAGATCATTGGCCCCTCCCTTAGGCTATTTAAGTGGAGCACACAGAAGGGCTCATCGCAGGAAGCAACTTAGTTCAATTCTGGCCAGAAGCTCCGTTCTGACTCCATGTTTTCGTCTGGCCACACAAAGCTCCTTGCCAATTAGGCCTTTGGCAGCGTGCCAAGAGAGATAAAGGTTGGTGCTTATCAGCCTCCTTCCGAAAGACTCTGGCAGCCTAATTCTGTCGGACTAATTAACACTGTTTGGAACCTAGTGCTGTGTTTTACAATACCTACAGCCGTTGGAATAGAAGGACTGCGTTTGCAGTTCGTGTAGGAAGCCCAGGTCCGAACACCTCCACCCGCAGCGCAGCCCAGGGCAGCCTTACCTTCTGCTGGAAGGCTATGTTGGGGAAGGTGGAGTTGCTGAAGGAGTAGCCCCGGGTCAGCAGCAGCGAGACGAAGGTGGCCATCGCGCAGTAGTTCTGCAAGTGGGGCTCCAGCTTTGGCGCCTTCTTGAGCAGCTGGAAGGAGCATCAAAAAGAGACACCCAGGCTGGATTTTGGCCTTCGGAAGAGCAGCTGCTATCACCCCCCCCTCCCTCCAGAGACACACACTTTATCTCCCCCCCCCCCATTTCATGATGATAAGAGAATTATTCACACACACACACCCCCATCACAAACTATTTGTTCCACTTCCTTCCAAGGTTGCTTCTTCTTCTTCATCAAATCTTTATCCGGTCCTAGAGAGGGTTTGGAGGGTTCGTCTGCACTTCATCGTTGGGCAGTCTATATTTTCAGGGGTTCTTCCCCCAAATCCTCCTGAGCGCCCCCCCTCCACCTCCACTGCTCCTCTTCCTCTCTGCTTCTGAGCCGTTTTTTCTCCTGCTGCCTTTTGCCTTTGTTGATGGGCTTTATTGTCCCAGCCCACATTCCTCCAACTAAGGGCAATGAAACGTCTTCTGCCCCAGACGTGTGGGTGGAATCCAGCCTGGTGCTCCTTTGAGATACGAAAGGCACTGGACTCCTCCTTTTGCAGCTACGTCAAGGAAATGGCCATGGCTCCACCTTGCCCTTCTCAATCCTCCCAACTGACCTGTGAGGTGGTAGGCCTGGTCTGGAGCTGGCAGGAAACCAGATGAAGCCACCAGCTCTCGTCCAACCCAGGAGCCACTGCATTCTCCGCTTCGTTTCAATTCAAGTTTAAGCCCACTTTTTAAAGAAGGATTTCAGGTCTATGTTCCTGGTGGGATGGGGGACCGAGGGATGTCCAGCAGAGCTGAAAGGGTTTGGGCCTTGGTTGACAGAGGAGACGGAAGGTTCAGGGGCACAAACCCACCTCACTCCAGGGGGTGCTGCAGATGGCCTCTGCGCCTTCTCTGAGGTCACTTGGAGTGGCTACTTGTCTTTTCATCACTGACCGGAGGAAATCCACCGTGTAGAAAAATGCGGAGAAGGCCTTTAAGGGGAGAAGAAGAGAAATGAGCCATTGGCTTAAGATCCTTAAAGTGACGTTTCCAATGGGGCCAATACATTGTAAAACACAGTCAAATATATAGGATACTATATCTCGGATTGTGGGGGCCAGAGGCTGGGGGCTCTGTTAAAAAGTGCTATTGCTAACATGTTGTAAGCCAGGGGTCTCCAACCGCCGGTCCACGGACCGGGACCGGGCCGTTGGGGGTTTTCAGCCGGTCCGCGGCGCCAGGGCCCCCTCGGCCTTTCCGCGCTGCCCACCGCCCGCCCGATTTGCCCCCTCTGCTCCTCTGCCACCTCCTGCCTTTCACCGCAGCTCCTCCCGCACCCGGAACGCACGCCCTGCCCGCCTCACATTTGCCGAGAGGACTTTCGCCCCGGGCTCTCAGCAAGGGGGCTGCATGAGAGGCGGGGCCGGCGGAAGGTGATATTCAATGTCGGGGGCGCACGGGCGGTTTTGCGCGCGCTCCCTATCTCCCTGCTAGCCCACTCGGAATACTGTATTCAAAATAAGAAAAGCCTTCACCGGCAAAGGCTTTTCTTATTTTGAATACGTATTCCGAGTGGGCTAGCAGGGAGATAGGGAGCGCGCACAAAACCGCCCGTGCGCCCCCGACATTCAATATCACCTTCCGCCGGCCCCGCCTCTCATGCAAACCCCCTTGCTGAGAGCCCGGGGCGAAAGTCCTCTCGGCAAATGTGAGGCGGGCAGGGCGTGCGCGCGTCACCGCTGAGAAGAACGGAGAGAGAACGAGAGTGAGTGAAAGCAACAGACAGCAAGATAGAGAGAAAGTGAGAAAGAGAGAGTGAGAGAAAGGGGGGGAGAGAAAGAGATAGCAAGAGAGAGGGAACAAGAGAGAGAAAGAGCGTGAGAAACAAAACAAGAGAGAAAGAGTGAGAGAGAGAGAAAGCAAAAGAGACAGAAAGAAAACAAGAGAGAGAAAGTGAGAAGAAGAGAGAGAAAGAGGGGGAGAGAGAGAGAAAGAGAGAGGGGGGAGAGAGAGAAAGAGAGGGAGAAAGAGAGGGAAAGGGGGGAGAGATAGCAAGAGAGGGAGAGAGAAAGAGAGAGGGAAAGGGGGAGAGAGGGGGGAGAGAAAGAGGAGATAAAGGAAGAGGAGAGAGAGAAAGGAAGAGAAAGAAAGAAAGAGGGATAGAAAGAGAGAGAGAGTGAGAGATGCTCAGTGAGCCTTTCTTTGAAGTTGCCTTTCTTTCTTTCTTTCTTTCTTTCTTTCTTTCTTTCTCTTTCTTTCTTTCTTGCTCTTTTTCTTTCTCTCTTTTACCTTTCCTTCCTCTATTTCTTTTCTTTCTCCTTCCTACCTTCTTCCCTCCCTCCCTCCAGTCCTTCCTCTCTTACTCTCCCCTTTCATAAGTTTCCTTGCTTCCTTCCTCTGTTCCTGTCCCTTCCCTCTTTCCTTCTTCCTTCCTCCCTTCCTTTCCTCCCTCCATTTCTTGCTTTCCTTTTCCTTCCTCCCTTCTTTCCTCCCTCATTCCCTTCTTTCACTCCTTCCTCTCTTACTCTCCCCTTTCACACCTTTCTTTGCTTCTTTGCACCCTTCTTCTGTTCCTGTACCTTCCCTCTTTCCTTCCTTCCTTCCCACCCTCCGTCCATTCATTCACCCATTCCTCTCTTGATCGCCCCTTTTACGGCGCCGCTGACAGCTAGCTCCCCCCCCCCCCACCGGGCCATGGAAAACTGGTCTAGCTGAAAGCCGGTCCCTGGTGCAAAAAAGGTTGGGGACCTCTGTTGTAAGCCACCCTGAGTCTAAGGAGAAGGGCGGCATAAAAATCGAATAAACAAACAAACAAATAAATAAAATCTCACTTCAGCTGCCCAGAGTTCAGCCGCTTGAGAGTTGGGCAGGACATAAGTAAGACAAATAAATAAATAAATATTTCAGAAGGGGAGGGGGGAGCAGGTGCCAGGCCAAACTGAATTCTCTTCAAGGCAGGATGAGACAGATTCAGGGATGCCGAGTGCATCATAGGTGGTGATTGAAAGGGATGTCCATGTGCCGCCTCTGTGTTGGTGGAGGCAGGCAGGGTTCCCTTGGGTCCCATTGGTTGGGGGTCAAGGGAAAGGGAGGGTCCTGCCTTCTCTTTCTGCTCAAGATCCCCCTGGACAATTGGGGGCCACTGTGGGACACAGAATGATGGGCTTGATGGACTTTGGCCTGATTCAGCAGGGCTCTTCTGAGGTTCTTAGGTTCTCTTAAAGAAGAGGGGGGGATTTGGTCTATAGGGGGGTGTAGCTGAATCTGGGCAGTTGTGCAAGAATTCACAAAAGCAACAGGGTGACCCACTTCTGCATTACTGCCCAGGGATGAATCCAATTTGAGAAAGACTCAACTTTAAAAAACGCAGAAACACACTAAAGTCAGGCCAGGCAAGCAGGGAATCAATGGCGGAAGAATGACCAGAGCCCCCCCTGCCCCAAATGGAATTGGAAAAGGGGTGTCATGCCACTTTTCTCCCACACGGGGGCATTAGCGCGCCATCCTTGCCAAGAGAGAGGGGAAATAACCTAATAAGAGAGCTGGAAGGGACCTGGGAGGTCTTCTAGTCCAGCCCCCTGCGAGCCCCTGGACCACGTCAGGCAAACGACTGTCCTGTCTCTCTTTGAAACCCGCCAGTGTTGGAGCCCCCACAGCTTCATGGCTTCAGTTCCAGCCGCTGCCCCAAGACACACACACACACACACACAGGGCGAGACTCACGATGAACTCCCCCTCCACGGGGGGCTGGAAGACCCCGTCGAAGGAGCAGCTGGAGTAGGAGCAGCCCCCGAACTGGAAGAGGCTCTCCGCGTGGGCCAAGCACTGGGCGGGGTCCCCAGAGCCGCTCATGTTCACCATGGCTGTGGGGAAGTAGTTGGGGGGCTTCTCGGGGTGGACACAGGGCGACCCGTAGACGCTCTCCATGGGGAAGCTCTGCTTGAATCCCTGGGGCCAGCAGGGGCTGTCCAGGCGGAGGGCGTAAGCTTTTGCCTGCCAGGGAAAGAGCGAAGGGAAGCAGGAGGGAGAGGAGGGGGAGAACCCCCCCATTGCAGCGGAGGGGCCCCTCGGCAGCCCCCACTGACCTGCAGGGCCCAATCCCGGCCTCAGGGGCCCTGCCCCACTGCCACCCACCCGTGGGCCAGGCCTTACCTTCAGGACCTTGGACTTCAGCTTGGTGTGGATCTCGTTCATGCCGTAGCAGAGGAAGCTGTGGGTGTAGACTTTGTAGGGCTGCCCATACAGCTTCAGGGTCACCTGGCTGCCGGGGGTCTCGGGGGCTGCCGTGGTCTCAAAGGTGATCTGCGTGGAGGCCCCGCCCAAGTCCATGGCCCCCACCGTCCTCTTCTTGGGGCGGATCCACCGGCCGATCCAGCCGTACTGGGGAGAAACATAGAAGAAACCTAGAAGATTGATGGCAGAAAAAGACCTCCTGGTCCATCTTGTCTGCCCTTCTACTATTCCCTGTATTCTATCATAGGATGGATGGATGTTTATCCCAGGCCTGTTTAAATTCAGTGACTGTGGATTGACCAACCAGGTCTGCTGGAAGTTTGTTCCAAGCATCTACTGCTCTTTCACTGAAATAATATTTTCTCATGTTGCTTTTGATCTTTCCCCCAACTGACTTCAGATTGTGTCTCCTTGTTCTTGGGTTCACTTTCCTATTAAAAACACTTCCCTCCTGAACCTTATTGAACCCTTTCACATATTTAAATGCTTCAATCATGTCCCCCCTTTTCCTTCTGTCCTCCAGACTAGACAGATGGAGTCCATGAAGTCCTTCCTGATCAGTTTTATGCTTAAGACCTTCCACCATTCTTGTAGCCCGTCTTTGGACCCGTTCAGTTTTATCCATCTCTTTTTGTAGGTGAGATCTCCAGAACTGGACACAGCATTATTCCAAATGGGGTCTCACCAGCGCTCTATACAGCGGCATCACAATCTCCCTCTTCCTGCTTGTGATACCTCCAGCTATGCAGCCAAGCGTCCTACTCGCTTTCCCTGACCGTACAGTTCACCCATTTGGAGAGAAGACAAGGCAGGCCTTCTGTGTGATGTCACGGGCTCAACCCCTGGCCAATCGGGCTGAGATCCTGCGCTGAGGTCAGAGCAAGACCGGCCAATGGCGCACAACTGGGAGGAAGAGCAAAGGGAGGGAAAGGCGGGCCCACCTTGATGAAGTTCTCCATCAAGTAGTTGGCGGTGACCCAGCCGAACAAGCCCTCGTCCTCCCCACTCAGGATCCGGGCCCCCCGGAAGTCAAAGGGGTATTTCTTCAGTGTGGCCGTCACAGCTTCAAGGACGCGGTCTGAAGCCTGCGAGTTAGAAATGCTACACACACACACACACACACACACACACACACACACACACACTGAAATGCGTTATGACTTGAACCAGGCTAGGGTTGACCCTCTCTCCCTTCTAGATGCCCTCATGGTCTCTTTCAGGTCTTGGGGCCGCTGGGCTGGTCACCATCCACGTTGAGGCTGCATGATTCTTCCCGCTCCACCATGTTCTCCACCCAAAAAAATAAGATCCTCTCATATATATATATATATATATTGAACCCTGAAATAAGTCTGATTGGGCTGATTATCAGGAGAGGAGGAGGCCTTATTTTGGGGGAAACAGGGTAGACAGAAAGACAGAAGAAGGAAAGGACAGGGAGGGAAGGAAGGAAGGAAGGAAAAAAGGAAGGAAGAAGGGAAGGAAGGAAGATAGCGCAAGAGCGACAGAGAAAAGCTACTGTGTTTCCCCCCAAAATAAGTCCCTGTCTTATATTTTTTGAACCCTGAAATAACCACTTGGCCTTATTGCCATGCACTCAAAAGCCCGACTGGGCGTCTTACTGGGGGCCAGTGTTCCCTCTAATTTTTTGGGGGGGTGGGCGGAAAAGTATAGTGTCTGAGCGGCAGTCCCTTTGGGACTGGGCAGCACAGAAATAATAAATAAACAAACAAACAAACAAACAAACAAAAAACCCACCCTGTTTTGCCTGAGAGAATTTCAAAATAAAATACTGTACTGTGTGTCTATAACAGTGAGCTCATAACAGGGCAACTCTATCAATATCAAAATGCCACTTAAATAGTTGAGCTAGTTTCAAACTAGATTTTGATTTTCTTTCTCTCTTCCTTACTCCCATTCTTTTTCTTTCTCTTTTCCTTCCTCTCTTTTTTCTATCTGTTTCTCTCTCTTCCTCTCTCTCTCTCCTTCCCTCTCAATCTTTCCCTCTCGGCTTCTGGGCAGGTTTGGAAAACTCTGAGTTGATGATGATTTTTAAGTGAGTGATTGCTCACTGCTCAGCTTAGAGGGGGCTGCCTTATTTTGGGGGAAAACAGGGCAGCTCCGTGAATGTTTTCATGCATCGTAAACCCGGGGCATGAATGAAGGGGGATTGGCAGGGAGAATGGTGGTGAGCCTGAGCAGCCCAGACAGCCCCACTTGATTGGAGGAGGGGCCCCACCCCACCCCCTTTATTTTGCCCCAGCTCCTCCCACCCCTCCTGCTCACAACTATTTATGCAAAGGGAGGGAGGGTCTGCAGAGGCAGAGAAACGGGCCTTTCTTCATGTCCCAGCGTGGCCCCCCTCCTTTGCCGGAGGGTCCTGGGGCTGCCCACTCGCTGGAAAGGGTCACCGGGGGGGGCATAGAGAGATTTAGTGTGTAAACATTGTGTCTGGGGGTGGTGAGAATTGGTCCTTCCCCAAGTGAAGGATGGATGGGTCGGATTGCAAGGACACTGCTACCTTCGCCAGCTGGAGGGGGGAGGGGATGGCCAAGCGCTGCCCCCCCTGAGGCCGGGGAGTGGGGTCTCCGCGTTGGGGGTGGAAGCCAGCCCAGACTTACTTCAGCAGCCGCATGCCCGCCGTGGCCCCCAGGTAGAGGGGGGTGATGCCGTGCCTCTCCTTCGGGACGTCCTGCAAGGCCTGGTCAAGGCAGGCTACCAAGCTCTGACCAGCTGCCGGTGGGTCCGCAGAGTAGCTTGAGATGCCGTCTCCTGAGAAATCCACCCACCCTGAGTGCCAGGCGGGCGGGATGCCCCTCCAGGCAGAGGGAGAGCCTGCCCAGCACACCCAGTGGAAGGGGGGGGGTCCCTCTCCAGGCAGGGAAAGGAACGAGGTATTTCAGCAGCCAAGAGGAACCTGGAAGGACTTGCTGACCCAGGACACAGCTTGACTCAGCCCAGGTTCTACTTCCTGGCACTGCCCTCCCCTCCCCTCCAGGTGTGTGCTGGGAATTCGGCCCCAAATTCGGTCTGGAAAAGGCCGGTCTGGGAAAGGGGGCTCTGCTGCAAAGGCCTCAGCCCCTGCCGGCTGCCCGGGAAAGAGCCAGTGTGGCCCTTGGCATGAATTCCCCCTGGCTGGGACAGCTCCCGTCCTGGCCTGCCTCCCTCCCCCCAGAGGAACCCCCGGGCCTCCCTCCCACAGCCTTCCGCCAGGTGGGCCCTGCCAGCGCTTTGTCTGATGCCCAGCGGGGAAAAGAAACGGAACTAAGGAGGAAAGAACCACCAAACGCCCTGGTTCTGCCCAAAACGCAGAATGGGAACCCCAGCCGGCAGCAAGGCCAAGTCACCCGGGAATTCGCCTCCCCCGGGAACAGGATCACACCGGCCCCCCTGGCGTCTCCACAGCCCAAACCGGGCTCTTCCACACCAGGAGGGGCCCCTGTTATGCCATGCCCAGAAGGGGCTCTGGATGGGGGGGGAGGGAGAGTAAACCCTCTCTGCCCTCTCCCAGTGCTGGGGACAAAGGGACCCCTCCCGTCCAGTGCTTTCAGCAACATTTAGGGGCCTCTGAGGGCAAACTCTCCTCCCAGCCACAGCCCCCTCCCACAAACCACAGGGGGAGGGGCTGCAGAGCCCCCAGCCTTCTTACCCTTCACGTGGCAGTCGCTGTGCTGGCTGACAATCCCGGTCTCGTTCTCCTTGTCGGCCGGCCATTTGTAGACAAACATGGCGGTGTGGGAAGAGCCCGCATCCAAGACGATCCCATACTGAACAGGGGAGGAGGAAACATCAATTAGGTTCCCCTGTTTGGGCTGGAGACACCCAGGACGAGGCTCCACAAACCTGACAACCCCTGCAAGGGGCTCTGGTCAGTGCAAGACACATCACCTTGTATCCCCCAACTCCTGTCTGTCCAGGGCAGAGCTCTTCAAATTGGCCACTTGAAGACTTGTGGACTTCAACTCCTAGAATTATCCTGCCAGCATAGAATTGAAGTCCAGCCTGGGCTCCCCCCAGCCTCCCTGCTGCTGTACCTTAGCAGAAGCCCCTGACAGAATTATCCTGCCAGCATAGAATTGAAGACAGGAGTTGGGGGATACAAGGTGATGTGTCTTGCACTGACCAAAGCCCTTGGCAGGGAATAGACTAAGGAACATATAGTAGAGTAGAGTAGAGTAGAATTATCTTTATTGGCCAAGGAATTTGTCTTTGGTGCACATGCTCTCAGTGTACATAAAAGAAAAGATAAGTTGGTCAAGAATCATAAGTTACAACACTTAATGATTGTGATAAGACAAAAGGTACAAATAGGCATTGTACCTTATTTATAATTGTAACGATAGAAGCATCGAAGTTACAGTCATACAGTCATTTGTGGGAGGAGATGGAGGGTGGGGACGATGAGATTAATAATATTGCAGACTTAGTAAATAGTTTGACAGTGTTGAGGGAATAATTTGTTTAGCAGAGTGATGGCGTTCGGAAAAAACTGTCCTTGTGTCTAGTTGTCTTGTTGTGCAGTGCTTTGTAGCAACGTTTTGAAGGTAGGAGCTGAAACAATTTGTGTCCAGGATGTGAAGGGTCAGTCAATTATTTCACAGCCCAGTTTCCAGTACTGGAAACTTCAAGCAGCCTGAGCAAAGCCCCCCCACCCCAATTTTCCTTGTGCAGCTGTTCAGGACCCGCCTGAAGACTAGGGTGCAAAATCTCCCCATCCATGACCTCTGGGAAGCCCCTGGGCCACCCGTGCCCCCCCCAGACCCACATCCTGCTTTCAGTCAGGGGCTTCTGCTAAGGTACAGCAGCAGGGAGGCTGGGGGGAGCCCAGGCTGAGACAGGACAGCCCCCTCCCAGGCCCCTTTGGGCACAGGACCCCCAAAGAGAGCTGGGCTGAGCAGGATCCTCTCCCCTCCTTCCTGCCTCCTCTCCCCACATCCTGCAGCCTTTTGTTCTTCTGGGTTGTGCAACACGACTTTCATCCTTTGTCTCTGCCTGTCATCCGAGGCTTTTGCCTTCACCTGGGACTGAAACAGGATCTCTGTTATTTATGTATGACTTGTGATTTGTACCTCTGGGCCGCCCTTCTCCCCAGACCCATCTTCCCTTTGGTTCGTCCTGGGGGGGGAGTGAGCAGACCCCACTTCCCTTCAGCTCAGCCAGGCTGCCTCTCGAGCCATCGGCCTGGAATCCCCCTCCCCCAAAAGCCAAGCAGGTCCCTGTCTATTTGGGGCGAGGCAGAGGGGGGTTCCTGCCGCTTTGGACCAGGTCTCCAGAACGGTCAGCAGGAATTCCCTCCTACCAGTTCACCGAAGCAGCAGTGATGCCCAGCCGGCCCTCCGCCTTGGAATCCGTCCACTGGAGCCAAATCTAAGTGAAAATAACCCTCTGCACATGCACAGAGTAGTTTAACCCGGGAGCAATGAGGACGCGCACATGCTTGCTACACTTGTGTGTGCGTGTGCAGAAATGTCACACTTCTGGCACGATCCTGGACTGGGAGCGAGAGTGAGCAGAAGCCACCACTTGCAGCCCCTTCCCTAAAGCCTTTTGAGCAAGGGGAGGGGTCTCTCCTCTGCCGGCCACAATTGCAGGATCAAGAGACCCCTGAGCCGCCCCCCCACCAGAGGAATCCGGCAAAGCTCCACCCTGGAACTGGAGCTGGGCTTCAGCAGCAGGAGGACAAAGCAAAACCGGGCCGGCACAAGCTGGTCACGGACTGGCAGGCGGTGCCAAAAGGCTCCCTGACCCCAAGGCCAGTCGTGCAGGTTTGCAGCCCTCAAAGACCCCAGGAGGGTCTTCTCCCACCAACGGGAGGGCACTTTTGGGGATTTGTGTGGCAGGGGGAGAGTGCAGGCAAACGATGCTTTTTACAAGTGGAGCAAAACAACCGTTGGCTGGACTCCCATTATCTGCAGAACACACGTATTCAGCCCAGCTACACACAGGAAACCGGCCTTAGTCAGAACCTGGCAGGACTCGGGCTAAACGTTTCTGCAAGCCTGCCAAATATTTACAGCTCCAGGTGGAGAAATTTGTAGGGCGAGACACGGGAACGAGCCCTTCACTACAAGCAACAACCTGATCAGCCCTCGGAGACGCCCACCCATCCCATAAGACACAAACCAAAATGTTTATTCATTTATTAATTAATCTCATTTATATGCCACCCAACTCTCCAGGGACTCTGGGCGGCTATAATCCCCACAATGGGCCAACACGTTTTCAGTTTCTGGCAAAGAGGCTTCCCGGTGGCGGGGGCACCTCGCTTTTCTCTGCCCCCTCCCTGGAAGACCCCTCCCAGACTTCATGAAGAATCTGGGACCCGCAAGTCCCCCATTCTGCAGCCTTGAGACCAATGAGCCAAAGTATGAAGCCAAGGGAAGAGAGAGCGCCCCCTTTCTTTCATGCTCCAAAGGCCACAACATCTGGAATGCTCCACCGGACTCTGCTGTTCCCTCCTCAACCCACACAGCTGCCCCCATTCCTCAGGGGTCTGCAAAGGGGGCGTGGACAAGCGCACCAGCGTGCCTCCCATCCCGCTCCTACTGGCCCCATTGATTTGCGCTTGTTTCGTTCGTTCATATCCATGTTTATATTGATACCTTCTATCTTGTACACGTTTGACAAACTAATAAATGCAAAGTGCAAATATTTCCGTGTCTCTCATGTGGTAGGTCTGCCATGGTGATTGGCAGGCCCTCCTGCCCTTGGAGGGTCTTGCCAAGTTTCCCCTGGCAGGAGGACCCTCGTCATCTCTCCCTATGGAGGCTTCGTTCTCTGCAGCCAGGACCCTCCTGTCCCGTCCTGGAACCCTGAGCAGGTCCTCCCAGATGTTCTAACTCTGGGGCAGCCCCTCCTTGATAGCAAGGGCAGCTTCCCTAAAACCGGTCCTTGCTGCCCTGGTGACCTTTCCCGATTCCTAACAGGTCAGCAAGGGGCCTGCATGGGTGCACCAGCCTGCCTTCCGTCCCCTGTCTTCATGTTTCTCTCTTGCTAGTATCACCTATATAAATGTTATATTTTTGTATACCACCAATACGTATGTGACAAAAGGAAATAAATAAAATAAATCCCTGCCCCCATATCTTCACACTCTACAGCCAGTTGGTCGGCTTCCCTGTCTGGCGGCCCCTCTGGAAACCTTGAATGGTCAAACTGGACCGAGAGCAGTCACCTCCTTAGTAGAGTCCAGCCTCAGGACCTGGTCAGTGTGGCCCAAGAATCTCAGAGAGATTCACACACCCGTAAAAAGTGCTCCGGTTGACTCACAATTTAGAGCCAGCGCATTCCAAGGCAACAACCAGAAGGTTGACCACATTCTGAGGGATTTCAAAACAGAGGAATGCGGTGGGGGGGGGCAGAGAGGCTGGGGGGGGGTCGGATTCCTAGCTGTGACCTGTGATATATTGATCCCTTCCTGGTCAGATTATCCCACAATGCAGAGAAGGAAAGAATCACACGACTGGTCTGGGCTATTCGGCCTCCTAGATCTGTGGGCCACTTGCATTGCTCGGACCCCAATCGTGACACCCACCTGCCTTTTCCCACAACCGTCCGGTTTATTTATTTATTTATTTTCAAACATGGATGCGATTACAGCAAAAGTATACAGATGTCTACATGGGATGGTCTGGGTCTGTGGGAACATTAGGGCAGAGGGGGGGGACGTTGGTGTGCTCATGCCTGCCCCTTTGTTCCCACCCCAAAGAGAACATTAAACGCCGGTTTGCGTACTCTGATGCCTTGACAATAATCTGTGGGTTCTGCCCTCTGCCGCTCGCCCCCTTTCGACGTTTCATCCCCCTGGAGACGCTTCACTCGCAACGCAGGGAACTTCCTGCTTTCACAAATAATTTCTCTGCTGCTGCTGCTGCCTCCTTCCTCCCCCCCCACGGCCCCCAGAGCCCAGATGAGCTAGATTTGGGTGGAGGGGGGTCCACGCAGAGGTCGGGGGAGAAGAATCTTCTGGGTTGCACAACCAGCTGGCCATTATTGGGCTAAAAGGATCCAGGCCACAGGAAATAGCCATACATTATAACTGCAGAGACAATTCAAGCCCCAAACACAGGCAGTGGCTGAGTCACACACACACACACACACCGCCTCCCACCACCACTTTCACTTCTCCCTCTCTCTCTCTCTCTCTCTCTCACACACACACACACACACGTGTGCGCAAGGAAATGGCACTGAGTTGGCGGCAACCTGTGGGTGCGCTGTGCTGTGGCTTCTTCAGCATCTGGTGAAGGTGTTAGGTGGAGGAGATACGACTGACGGCAGGGGTGGAGAGTGGCTGGAGCTCCCCTGGTGAAAACCTCCCCCCCACGAGGCTGGTGTCTCCCTTGGGGAAGATACACGGCCCCCCCTTCAGCAGACACCCCAAAAGTGAGTGCCTGGTGAACCCCTCATCCTTTAAGGAGGAAATGCCACATCCAGTGGTGGCACATGGGCGACAGACCAGCCCTCTCTGCCTTCGGTTGGACCCCAAAGGGAAGGGTCTTCCCTCTGAAGATACACCCAGGTTGCTCAGAGCAGCCAGAGGAGTCCAGGGCCCTCACACACGGGTCGGTCTGTTTGTCCGTGTGTGTGTTTTCCCTCCTGGCCATCCCCTCAAACAGGGGGGGGGGAGCCCAGCATTCTTCTTCTTCCTCCCCCCCCCTCCTCCTCTGTTTCAACATATCACCGCCCTCATAAAGCTCTGGGCTCCGTCCTGTTGGAAACCACTTCAGCCAAGGAAAGTAACGTGGATTGATCAAAAACAAAAAAGTATTTATTGGAAGGAAATTGCAGCTTGCAAAGAGCGGTGGGTCTTTTAGCCCACGGAGGGTGGACCTCTGGCACAAGGGCCACGTGGAGCCATATCAGTGGGCTCAGGAGCTCAGGTTCAGCGTGCGTGGTTTTCAGGCCTTGTGGGCCCATTGGGATTCAGGAAAGAGGCTGTTTCCTGCCTCTGGAGGGGGTGGGGGCCATCCCTGGCCTCCGGAAGGCCTCTTGGGGTGGGGGGAGGCCGTTTTGTGCCCCCCCAGGCTCCTAGAAAGGGCCTGAAACCCGGGGAAAGTGAAAAACGGGCCTGGCATCATGTGTCAGGAGCAGAGTGGTGCTGTGATCACATGCAGGGGTGTGTGTTTGTGCATAAAATTATGGTTGTTGGAATGTGCATGCGCTGCCCCCCCCCCAATTTGACACGCGAACCAAAAAAGGGTTTGTCTCCACTGTTTTAGCCTAGTCTTAAAATGGAGGTTTGAGCCAGAAGCCACACCTAAAATTTCAAAAGCATTGCACTTAACAGTCCCTAGCTGGCCCCCCAAATACCCCCCCCCTGCATCCTTTATAGACTCTGATCACAGCTAATCCGTAAGCGACAGTGTCTCTGACAGGTTTATCTGTGGCTGCCCATAAGGTATTTTCAAGCACAGCTCTTTCTTACCTCTATTGCCTTGCTATTAATCAGGGCCTTTCTAGCCTTTCTTTCTTTCTTTCTTTCTTTCTTTCTTTCTTTCTTTCTTTCTTTCTTTCCTTCCTTCCTTCCTTCCTTCCTTCCTTCTTTCTTTCATTAATTTATATGCCGTCCAACTCCTAGACCTGGAGGACTCTTTATAGAGTATAATACATTAGAATACTAATAGAATACTTTATAAGAGTTTTCAAACTGAAGAATATCATCTCTTCTACAATGTTACATAATAATCTTTAACAAGTTCAGCAGAATAATAGAGGCGGAAGGGACCTCATCCACCCCCTGCTCAAGCAGAATTAAGTAATCTAAGAGTATATCAGAAGATGATTCAATAATATATATATATATATATATATATATATATATATGTAAATTTCTATATACTATTTTATTTTTGAATTTTCTTCTCTCTTACATGCCAAGGACCCTCATCTAAGATAATGCAAAGTCCGAATAACTCCAGGCCTCCTCCAGGAAGTGGATCCTCTGGAGATTAAGTCCAGAGAGTCAATACTTCTGTAATATTTGTGTTCCTTAACAGTTACTCCGGGGATGCTCCCAGGAGGAAGAGCCAATTCAAACCGCTCCAAGCAAGCAACACTGGCCTTGGACCAGCTCTCCGGAGAGAGGAGACCGCTCCCGAAATGGGCATCTCTGCCTCCGCACACGCAGAGCCCCCCTGCTGCCTTCCCTGGTTGAGGTGAGGGGGGTGGGGGTCGAGGCAGAGCTCTCTGCACCCCCCCACTCCCCAGAGGGAGGGGCCCATTGGCAGGAAACAAAGGCTTGGGGCCCTTGGCAGGACCAGCCCTCCTGAGTTTGGAGCCGGAGAAGGACAGGGCTCTGTCCCCCGAGACCCCCCTCTCAATGAGACCCTTCCTCAAAGCAGGTCTGACCCTGCACTGCCCCCTCCCCCCCCTCCCCCCCATCCCATCCCATTCCCAGCTAGACTCTTCATCCTCCCTCCTGGATTCCACCCAAGAAACAAAACCATTCACTTGTTTCCTTGGAGGGTCCGTGGACGCAGAGTCAGGGGGGCTCATTGTCTTGTTCCGGAGGCAATGAAGTCACACTTGGCACCTCCGCAGGGTTCCCAGCTTGTGTGTGTGTGTGTGTACGTGTGTGAAATCTGAAGCCCTGGAGGAGAAGCCAGAAGCCCTTCAACGGGGTGGGGGCAGGCAGGTCTGCGCTTTGGGCAGCTCAGATCAATTCTGGGGCTGGAATTCTGGACCAATTCCAAGCCAGCAGAGCAGGACACAAGCAATGCCCCCCCACAAGCCCTGGGGCAGCCCCCCCTTTCCTAAGAGAGGGAAGGGCTTCTGCACAGGAGGAACCTGCTGGAATGAGTGGCCCCCTCCCTCTCCCCCCCCCATGAAGAAGCTGATCCACAGCATTTCAATGTGCTGGCAGCCCCCCCGCCCCCGCAGAGCCCCCAGGGATTCAAGAAGTGACAAATGTGGGAGGCGCAACCAGGGTGTGGGGTGTGACATGGGAGGCACAAGCACGTTGGCCCAGCCGCACGCATGAGTGCACCCCACATCCACTGCCCTGATTGGGCGCCCAGCCTGCCCTCCTGGGCAGCTCCCGTGGGCTCCGGGGGTCTTTCGGGGCCTGGGAGAGACGTGCGGGGGGCAAAGCACCTCCGTCCCTGGGATTCCCAGCGCAGGGAGGGGCTGAAACCTGAAGCGGGAGGAGAAGCCAGAAACGATGCCGTGAGGGACAAGCGCGTCCCCCCCCCAATGGCACAGCCAGTTGCACGGCTCCCTTGAGCTCTGGGGGTCTTTCGGGGCCTCCTCCCACCTGGCCTGACCCTGCTATTTCGGCCCCCGAGACGTGCAGGTCGGAAAGCGCCTCTGTTCCTGCCCTACAAGGTAATGGGGAAGGTTGGAAATGCCCTCCCACAACCCCAGAGCCCCCGGCGGTCGGTCCCATGGTTGGTTAGCCCCACGTCCTGACTCTGAGGAGGGTCCCAGTGACCCTCTTCCCTTCGGAGCTCCCAAGCAGGATGCTTCTCCTTCAGCCTTCAATGCTCAGGTAGATGGCTGCAGGGCCTGGGGGTTTCCCTTCTCACCTGGCCCAGGAGAAGTCATGGAATTGAAACCACAGAATTCACAGCAGCCCCTTCTGGAAGACCCCCCCCCCACCAAAAAGCTTGGGAGAAGTGATGGAAGAGTCAATCCCCGCTCGGGGACATTCTTTCCCTCTGATTGGATCGTGATTGGATTTATAGGCATGGTTTTTAATCGATGGGGTTTTTAGATTTGTATTGGGTTTCTTTATATTTTGTATTTTTGTACTGACTCCAGCCCTGGAGGGCAACTAGGTAGGTAGGTAGGTAGGTAGGTAGAAAGAAAGAAAGAAAGATAGATAGATAGATAGATAGATAGATAGATAGATAGAAAGAATGATAGATAATCTAACTATAGATGAATTATCTACCTACCTACCTACCTATCTATCTATCGGATGGATGGATGGATGGATAGAGATAGATAGATAGATAGATAGATAGATAGATAGATAGATAGATAGATAGATAGATAATTCACCAGGCAGGGTTTTCCTTCTCCTGTCCTGGGGCCAAGCTGCCCTTGATCACGATTAACCCGACTGGTGGTATCCCGGGCTAGGACCCTCCCCCCCACAATGGGGGCTTCCCTCCTGGCACAGAAAAAAGAGCCACTGTGATGCGCCCAGAATTGCAGGCTGATCCGTGCACAGAACCTGCCACAAACCGGTTTGGCAATGTCTGATGCAGGTGCCAAGCCGCCCATCGGCCCGTTTCCAAATGCCCCCCTTGGCACCCAGACCGGCTCCGGAGCTCCCAGAATCCCACCGGGAAGGCTGCCATATTGGGTGGAGCACGGAGGCAAAGCAGCTTTTAAAAAAACAAAACAAAAAACAGGATCCAGTCCACATGGAGGACCCTGGCGGAATGTGAGTGCCAAAAGATCAGAGTAACATTCCACAACCATGCTGCACTGCAAGTCTCATCACCCAGGTCGGGACTGATGGGGTTTGCAGTCCAAAAGACCTGAGAGAGCTCTAGGCCACAAAATTTAAACAAAAGGGTTGCGGGGGAGGGGCATTTTAAAAGTTAAGAAATCTTCAAGGAAAGAAAGGTAGGTGGCCCCCCCGCCCCCCACCCCCCCATGAGAGGTTTCCCTCCAAGTTTAGCTTGGAAGCTGTTTGGGGGTAGAGAATAATTGTCTCCACTTATGTAATTCTGTGAAATCATCACAGGCTCTGATTCCTCTGTAAATAAAGACAGACCCAACCCCCCCTCTCTCTCTGTCTTTCTTTCTCTCTCCCCCTCCTCTCTCTCTCTCTCATTCTCTTCCCCCTCTCCTCTCTTTCTTTCTCTCTCTCCCTCCCCTCTTTCTCCTTCCTTCTCTCTCTTTCTCTCTCATTTTCTCTCCCCTTTTCTCTCTCTCATTTCCCCCCTCCTACTCTCTTTCTTTCTCTCTCCATCCCTCCTTCTGTCTTCCTCCTTCCTCCCCAGCTTCACTCTCTCTCTCCCCCAAGACCCCCATCCCGCTAAGCAGAACCCCCAGCGACGGAGACCGCCTATCTTGGACAGAGTGAGCAATATTTAGGCCTGGGGGCACCAAGGAAAGGCCCCTCCGGCCCAGCATTCGGGCCACGGTTGCCCCAGACCGCCCTTCCCTTCTGGAGGGGGGGGGGGCACCAAGCTCTCCATTCCGTCGGGATGAGCGGAGAGTGAGCTGAGCGCCGAGGATGGCAGGGACCCGCGTGCCAAGCGGCCTCCTGTCTCGCCGCTCTTCCACCTCGCCCCCCCCGCCAGGATATAAAGGTCGGGGGCCCCCAAGAGATGCTTGCAAGACGCAGCCAGTCTGCGCCCCCCAAAATGCCACCCATGAAAAGCTCCCCTCCCCCGCGCCTTCTGCTTCCTGCAGCTCCCCGAGTGCCCCCCCCACCTCGTGCCAGTCAAACACGTTCAGAAAACAGCAGGAAGCCCAAACCCCCCGCGGGGTCTCAGAGCTGTGAGCGGCAAACGGCCTTGGCCCCGGCCGGCAGGGCTGCGCAGCCTCCGAGCGAGGCCAAAGCCGGACCCTCTGCAGGAACGGGGGCCGCCCCCAAGAGCCCGGAGGCCAAAGGTGGAAGGCCGCCCTCCCCTACGGCGAGAAGGGGGCTTTCAGCACCGCCCGGCCAGGGAAGTCCGCTCGGCTCCGGCGCCCCAAGCCAGCGCGCGCCCACCTGCCCGCCACTTGAGGGGCTCCGGGGCCGATCCCCGTCCTCCCCCGCTGCTCCTGCGCGCTCCGGCAAAGGGGGCGCCAGAGATCGGGAGCGGGGGGGGGGGGGGCGCAGGAGGGCGGCAGGCGGGGGGGGGGGGCTCGCTTCCAGTCCCGGAGAGCCCGGGGTCGCGCGGTGGCCGGGGCATTTGCGCGCGCGCCTTACCTTGTAGGCGGGCGGGTCCCGCGCGTCCTTGGTGGGCACGCAGAGCAGGATGAGCCCCGCCACGGCCACCAGGCACAGCGCGCCCAGCGCCGCCACCACCGCCTTCTTGGGGCTCATGCTGCCGACACGCGCCCTGCGCCTCCTCTGCTCCCGAGCCGAAGCCTCAAGCGAAGCCGGGAGCCCCGAAGCGCCGCCTCCTTCCAGGCCCGGGGAAGGGCCGACCCGAGAGGCGAGGCAGGTGAGCCTCCCGCCCCCTCCGAGGGGCCAAGTTGCCCAATCTGCCTCCAGGAGGAGGAGGAGGAGGAGGAGGAAGCGCAGGCGGCGTGGAGAAGCGCCCTCTTCCTCCTTGGAAACCGCGGCTCGGAGGAACCTCCACGCGCAGCAGCAGCCTATCTCCCCAGGCCTGAGCACCGGGGGTGGAGGAGCGCGCTGCGAGTTTGCGGAGAGGGGCGGCATATAAATCCAATAAATCTAATCTAATCTAATCTAATCTAACCTGCGAAAGGTCAACGCGCCTTTGGACTGGGCGCCCGGGATCAGCCGTGTCCCCCTACCCACGTTCAGCTACCGGGTCTTTGGCCCGCAGCTCTCTCAGGCCCGCAGCTGGCATGTCCACTCTCAGTCTCCCCCTCCCCCACCGACTGGGGGAAATGGTGGGGAGGCTGTTTGGGAGACGGTGGTCGCAGGAGCCCCCGAGCTCCTTCTCCCAGGCCAGCCCCGTGTGCCTGCGACTCCCCGGGAGCCCCTCCCTACCGGACGCTTGTTTGTTTCTCTTCTAATGAGCGGGAAACACGCGCTTTCGGTTTTTTTATTTATTTATTTATTTATTTATTTATTTGTTTGTTTGTTTGTTTGTTTGTTTGTTTGTTTATTTATTTATTTATTTATTTCCTCTGGAAACCGCGGTCCCGGCACCGGAGGCTCCCAGCGCCTGGGGAAACACTTTGGGGAGAAAGCACCCGAGTCCACTTGAATTGCAAAGCAGGCTGCAAAGAGAGAGGACTTGCCGGCCGCAGTCTTGAGAAATCGCCTCTCCAGATGGCTTTGAAGTCCTGGCGAGGGAATCGCTGGCCAACGGGCTGTCTGTGGTTCTGCGCCTGCCCACTTGCGGCTTAGCCAATCGGGTAACTGACAGCTAAACCTTCATCCAGTCTCCTGCTGTAAGTTGCCCGTCTGGACTCCAGAGTGCTTGCTTCAGTGTTCTTTCCAAGAATGCCACTCCGAGAAGGCCCTGCCTCTTACAATGCCCTTGCGGGGTCCAGCAGTGGACCTTGATTGAAATCCTGGACCTCAAGAGAGACTTTTACCAGCCCTACAACCAGCCCTTCTGCAGCTGGAACAGGCAAAGACCCCCCATGCCAACTCAATGAGAACGCAGAGAAGGAGAACAAACCAACATTTGCAGCATAAACTCCCCCCCCCCCGTGAGATTTGGTGGATAAAGAAATTGCTATTTATACTTTCTGGTTTGTTCCCTTATTCCCAAATTAGATGCCAGCCGCACAAAACACGAACGTTTCTATGGGAATAATTTGGAAGCCGAGACGCTCCACACAGTGCCTGGGGGGCCCCTGTCTTGGCATGTCCACTTTTGGGTCTTTTGAGGATAACTCCTCTGGGACAAAGGGCGATTATCCTCCCTGTCTGACCCCATCCAAGGAGACAAGCAGCCTCTGGGCAGAGATGCCCCAACTGGGCAGGGCCGAAACAGCCTGGCTCAAGAGCTCCCAGGAAGGTTGGTCAGATGCCTTCAAGATGCTCACGAACCAGAGAGAGACCAGCACAGGGGGGAGTGGGACCCAGCAGCTTCTGGCCAGTCCTGGAGAGCCAGTGGTGGGAATATTGACTGGCCCCGCCCCCACCTGTTCTCTGCCTCCCGAGTCCCAGGTGATCGGGAGGAAATGGGGGTTTTGCAGAACCAGTAGTAACACTTTTGAATCCCACCACTGGAGACCCACCTCGGGTGGTTTTCCCCCCAGAATTTGGCCAAAGAGCGATGCTCATTGTGGGGCCGAAGCCCTCGTTTGATTTGGGGACCTTGGCCTGCCCCCTATTCGAGTGCAGGCTGTCTCCGTGCTGTGGGAATTGGGGAGCGGCTGCTGCCTGAGGGTGGTAGAGCTGCAGGCACCACAAATGCCAGAGGCTGTTTCGTCTTCCCGGTGGTCCCTCTTCTGAAGGCCTGGCCCCCTTTCCTTTCCCTCCTGAAGGGCCCAAATTCTGGGAAGGAGAGGAGGGTGTGACCCATTCTGACTTTAGCAAAACATCTGCGATTACAGGAATGGGCGCAAGGCCAAAGCAACACTGGATTCCTGGAGAGGAGACATCCTGCGATGCGACCCCAGCCTGAACTTAAGAGCGGAGGAAGCCGAGGGAAGAAGGGGGGGTTCGAGTTGGGGGGTGATGTGGGGCAGAAGCCCAGATTCCTACATTATGCCTGCCTCTGCAGAACTGGCTCCTTCCAGACGTAACATCTGGAATGCCTTCTCAATGACCACCAGGCAGTAAGTCAGGGAATTTATGTGCCAAAGGTTTTGTGGACGGTCACGTCTCCTCCATGCTCAGGTGCAGTCAAGACCCCAAAGGGCAGATTTACTCAGGTAGCATGACCGCATTATTATTATTATTATTATTATTATTATTATTATTATTATTATTATTATTATTATTACGTCAGTACAACACAGCAAACGAGATCACTATGCTGGATTTCGCATTTCATCCCCAGTCGGGCGCTTCCCAAGCACCTAGGACTGCGTGATATAGCAGCCAATTATGTTTTCCGATCCCAGTAAAGTGGCCTTTTGCAATTGACCGATGGAGATTTTGTCAATTCCAATGGTTTTCAAATGTCCACTGAGATCCTTTGGCCCTGCGCCCAGTGTGCCAAGTACCAGTGGCACCAATTTCCCTGGCTTATGCCAGAGTCGTTGCAGCTCGATTTTCAGATCTTCGTATTTCACTCATTTCTCTAGCTGCTTCTCCTCAATTCTGCTGTCGCCTGGGATTGCGATGTCGATGATCCATACTTTCTTTTTCTCCACAATCACAATGTCTGGTGTGTTATGCTTCAGAATTCGGTCAGTCTGGAGTCGGAAGACCACAGTAGCTTTGCTTGCTCATCTTCGACCACTTTTTCAGGCTTATGATCCCACCAGTTCTTTGCCACTGGTAAATGGTAGTTCCGGCACAAGTTCCAGTGGATCATCTGTGCCACAGCATCATGTCTATGCTTGTAGTTGGTCTGTGCGATCTTTTTGCAGCAGCTGAGTATGTGATCGATTGTTTCATCTGTTTCTTTACAGAGTCTGCACTTTGGATCGTCTGTTGATTTTTCAATTCTGGCTTTGACAGCATTTGTTCTAATGGCCTGTTCTTGTGCCGCCAGTATTAGTATTAATAATAATACTAATCCTCATCTTCTACGCCCTTTAATTGGGATATTAAATAATACAGTATTATTATTACTCTGTTGCTTTGCGGGTTATTACATCGTTGTCAAGGATGTTTCACTTTCCCTTCAAGAGAAGGAGCAAAGGGGCAGCTGAAGACCCCTTGACCCCCAAAGCCCCCTCCCCATGCAGAATTGCTGGACTGGCAAAAGGCAGCTTCCTATATCTGGGGTTTTTCCTGCACAAACAGCAGGAGACGCTTCCTGGCCAAAGTCAGTGGCAGCAAAGGATCAACTGCCCAGAAGTTGGAGGCACAATAACAAAGAATGGAGGATGTGTTGGTGCTGCTGGGCCTTTCACGATACACTTCAAGCCCAGTTTCTGCCCTTAGCAGGGTCCCACACAGCCCCAAATCCCCATAATAGGGGCCCCTTCGCTTGAAAAGCTGCCCTGACCCCTCCGCCTTGGGGGCTGGTAAAGAGAGCGTCAGTTTGGCAGCTTTGGGACAATGGAGCCCCAAAGACCCCTCATGTCGACCCTGAGCTACAAATATCCCCCTTTATTGCTATAATGCCCCCCCCTTTGGAGGGTAAAAGAGCCAAGGCTGCTGCAGGTTGAGGCAAAAGGTGAGCAAAGGCTCCAGGTGTGTCCAGCCCTGCGGGGGCCCCCACCCAGTCACCCCTCCTTGGGGACCTTGGGGTTTGGGAAAGAGATTAACTAGACGGTCACCCCAGATGTCCTGCATTTGGTCTTGGCTTCCCGGGTGGGTCTGTGGCTTAGTGTGATTCAAGAGAGCCTTCGTAGCACATCTGGGCCGGAGCCTGGCCCGTCTTTCACGGGTGGGGGTGGGGGGTGGGGCTCCCAGGTTGCTACAGAATAAAGAAAGGGGCCAGAAACCAGGTGGGAGCCGGTCACCCCCCCTGAATTCTTCTCTGGAGGAAGATAAGAAGCGTTTATCTCTTGCAAAAAATGAAAGGACACTGAAAACAGACGGATTCCTGGCAAAGCCTTGCAACATATACTAAGCCATAAGCACATTTGGGTGGGGCAGGACTTTGAACATTCAGCCAGCCCCCCCATTACTCCCCCCCCAATCCTGCCCAGCAGTTCTGGGAGGACAGAGAGATCCGGTTCCTGGAGCCAGTGCCAGCTCCCCAGGGCTGTCTCTGGAGGGCTGCCTGCTGCGACCCCCCCTGGGACGTGGTGTGAGCCTCTGGCGTGGATGCTCACGGTGGGGAGAAGCCCCCGGGGGGTGTCTGGGGTGTGTGTGAGGGGGAAGTTGAAGATTTGGGCCTCTGCCTTGCACTGAAGGAACAAAACCAAAACAAAAGAGGAACAAAACACTCATTGTTTTTCCGGGAAGGAGCAGCTGATGGGGAGCCCCCTTGGGTTGGGTTCAGCCCCCGTCTCCCCCTCCCCAAAGCCCAGTGCGAAAATACTCATGACCTGATTCATAACTTGGAAGAAAGTCCGTCCAAGAAGACTGGCTGGCAGAGCGGCCTCTCCACTCCCTGAAAAACCCACTTTGGAAAGCCATCCAGATAATTAAACACAGATCCTTCACTTAAGTAAGAGCCCGGGTGGCGCAGTGGTTGGAGTGCAGCACTGCAGGCTCCTTCAGCTAACCGAATAGCTGTAGTTCAGCAGTTCAAATCTCACCACCGGCTCCAGGGCGACTCAGCCTTCCCTCCTTCCCAGGTGGGCAAAACAGGGACCCAGATCGTTGGGGCCAATTGTGCTGCCTCTGTAAACCGCTTAGAGAGGGCTGTCAAAGCCCTGTGAAGTGGTATACAAGTCTAAGTGCTATTGCCAACTTGGTCCCTGCTTCCTTTTCAAGCAAAAAAGTTCTCCTTGCTTGCAGAACTTTGGATTGTAACCTTACCCGCGTCTCTTGAGCAGAACCAGCCACACCCTCATTTCTTTTGGGCATCTAGTTTCAGGCTAAAGCCCCTTTGATCTATGCCAGGCACTAATATAAAAGCAACAGCAAAATATGGTCCAATATTTTTATTTGGATTTGCACAATGACAAAACTAACACATGTACTTGATTATTATTTTTTTTAAAAAAATATCTTCAAAAATGCTTTGCAGAAAACAAGGCTTATTTGCAAACGCCAGAGACCTCTGTAGCAACTGTGTGTGTGTGTGGGGGGGGAGTCCCAAATCCTTTGGCAGCTTCCTCTTCCCATGAAAAACAGCCAGTTGTAAGCAGCCTGTCAGCTGAGCAAGCCTGGGGGGCCGGGGGGGAGGGCAGAAAGGCTTCCCTCTCGGCCCGAAGGAAACCAGGCAGATTCCGAAGCTTTCCCACTGCACCAGAGGAAGTGCAGACGTATCTGGGCCCTTCCATATGCAGAGTCTGCAGTAGAGCAATGGGGAAACGTCGGCCATAAATATTACAAAGGCCCAATTCACCCCCCAGGCCCAAAAGAGAGGCCGGGCTTATTGGAAGAGGTGAGAGTCCGGAGCCTTCAGGGGGGGGGGTGTCTGAGGGGGT
This sequence comes from Erythrolamprus reginae, assembly GCF_031021105.1. NCBI lineage: Eukaryota > Metazoa > Chordata > Lepidosauria > Squamata > Dipsadidae > Erythrolamprus > Erythrolamprus reginae. The sequence goes on from NC_091957.1 coordinate 547,231, forward strand.
TGCTCCACACTTTTTGAACGTCCTGGAGTGTTGCAGTCGGGGAGGGGGCTTCCTTGGGGCAGGGGAGTGGGGGTCTCGGCCCCCTTCCTGACCCTTCCCCAGAGATGGTGCCGCAATGCCTCCTGCTGGCCGTGGGAACCCGAGGGGGCAGCATTCAAAGAGGGTCCAGGTCTTTCTGCAGCCCCCCACCCACCCCGTGGGAGGTGCCCCGTTGCCCCAGTCTCTTGGGGTCTGAGGCTAAATGAAGGTGGAGTCCAGCTGGCTGCTGTCCTTGGTACTTTCTGCCCTGGCTCCAAAGAGCTGCTTGATGAGAGCCGACTTCTCCTGTTCCAGCTGGGTGATCCGGCGGCCTTTGTCCGTCACTTCCTGCGGGGGGGGGGGAAGGGGTGTTGGCAGAATAGCCGCTTGGGGCCTCCCTCCTCCACCTGCCCCCCAAAGGAGAGACGGGGGCGAGGGGGCCCTGCTCCCCTCTGCTCCCCCCTCACCTTGGTCAGGAGCCTGTTCTGCTCTTTCAGCATGTGGATGGTCTGTTGTGGCCCCACGAATGGGGAGGGGCCTGGCTGAGTGGCAGGAGGGCTGTGGGAGGCGGTGGGGGGGCTCGAGTCCCCAGGCTGAAGAGAACGGAGGGTTAGCACATCACAGGTTTCTAGTCCTTATGGGCAGCGGGGGCCTTGCCCCAGGCAAATGCTAGCAAAGTTTGTTTGTTTCTCCATTCGTTCGTTCATTCGTTCATTCAACTCCGGTGGCGGCCCCTCCCAATGGGACTCTGGGGGGGGGGCTTTCAACAATATAAAAAATACATAACACTATAAAAGAAGTTGAATATTAAAACAATAAAAACCGACAAAGACTGAACGTCCACTGAACGTCCATGCACCCCACGCGTGCACTGTTCAGCCGCGACAGTTGCAATGTTCACGGCCCCCAGGCCGGCCAGCAAAGCCTTTCGGGAGGCCATTAGAGTGGGAGCAGTTCGGACGTCGGGGTGGGGAGTAGGTTCCATAGAGCTGGGGCAGCCACAGAGAAGGCCCTCCACTGTGGTCCCGCCCACCTGCTGGAGGAGGCCCACCCTGTGGGACCTGATTGGCCTCTGGGAAGTATTTGTGCGCCCCCGCCCTCCCCCTGCCCCCACCGCCTGGGGCTCCTCCCCACCTGGGCCGAGAGGGAGAGCAGCTTCCACAGGCACCGGCTCAGCTGCTGCACTTGGGGGGCCAGGGGGCTGAGCCCCGTCCGGCTGTCCTCTTCCTGGAGAGACCAGGGGGGGGAGGGCTGGGTCAGGCCCTTCTGGGGGAGGGTTTCAGCCCCTCCCCAACCACCTGCCTCTGGCCCTCACCTGGCGGCCTTTGCTCCGTGCCAGCTGCTTCTGGTGGCCCTGCAGGCGGTGGAGCTGCTGGAGGTACCAGCCCTGGGCCTCTTCCGCCAGCTCCAGCCCCCGCAGCAGGCACTCCCGCTCCTTCTCCCGCTCCAGCTGCCGGGAGACGCCCCCAGGGGGGGGAGGGCATCAGTGGGCAAGGCAGCCGCCCCTCCTTCCATCTCCAGCTCCCCCCCCCCCCCGGGCCAGAACTACAGTTCCCATCACTCCCAGCGCCCTGCCAGGGAAGCCACCCAGGGGAGGGGGTGTCCCTCTGCCTTCTGCAGGATGGGGGGGGGGGAGAAATACCGTCTCGTAGTCCACTCCGTGGGCGAGGGTGTGTCTCCGGCGTTGCCTTCGGATGCTAGGCTGCCTCGGGGGCTCCTGGCAGGGACCCTCCTGTCCCAGCGGCTCCTTCGGGGGCTTCCGGCTCCCACTGGCCTCTCCTGCCGCGGGGTGGGGGAAGAGGAAGGGGAGGGGGTCGCAGGTTAAGGAGAGGGGGAGGGGTCCCTGCTGAACCCACAACCCTCACAAGGAAGCGGCCCCTCTGCTCCGTCCCTCCCGCTGCCCGGCTTTGCACTCCGCCCTCCGGCAGCCCCGGATTCCCCCAGGGAAGCCCCCCCCCCCCCGAATCCGCTCTTCCCCTCGCAGGGCCAGGCCCCCCCCAGCCATCTCCCCCCCCCCCACTTAAACCCCGACTGCTCCGCGTGGTGTGCTGGGCCTGGCCTGCCGCCCCCCCGGGGAAGCGCCCCCCCCCCCCCAAGAGCGTGACTGCGCGTGGCCCGAGAGCCTCCCCGCTCCGGAGCTCCGGCTGCCTCACCGGCTCGCTGGCCCTGCGGCTGGGGCAGCGCCTGCCCGACGGGGATGCTGGGCTCGGGGCTCTCCTCGGGGCCCGGGAGCGCCAGCCGGAGCCCCAGCACGAAGCGCTCGAAGGTCAGGTAGCCGCTGGGGGGAGCCGCCCGCCGCAGCCCCTCCAGCACCCCCGCCAGCCCCGCTTCCCCGCCCGCCCGCCGCCAGCGCGACTCGATCTCCCGCAGGTGCACGTAGCCCCGACGGCGTTCGTCCAGGATGTCGTAGAGCGGGCGGAGGCTCTGCAGGAAGGCCCGCGGGGGCGCCGGCGGGGGGGGACCGTCCAGGCGACGTCCCGGCGCCATCGGGGGGCTCGGAGCGGCGTGCCGGAGGGGGGGGGGGCGGGCTCCCCGTGACGTCAGCCTCCCTCCGCTCATTGGCCGCCCCGCCCCGCCCTCGCCACCCATTGGCCGAGCCGCCGCGCGGACTGGTTTGATTTTGCTGCGGGAGCGCCGGAGCCGCCGGGCCGGGCGGGGCTGGAGGGCAGGGGGCGGCCGCGGGCTTCCCTCCCACCCGGCCCCCTCGAGGCCCGAAGCTCCGCCTGGCCGGACGGGGCGGCACCCGCGGCTGAGCCCCGCTGAGCGACCGGCGCTTCGTCCCCGCTAGAGGAGGAGGAGGAGGAGGAGGCGATGGAGGCGCTGCGGGTCCGCCTGGAGCGCGCCGGCCAGCGCCCCCTGCTGCGCTTCTGGGCCGAACTGGGGCCGGCGGAGCGGGAGGCGCTGCTGGGGACGCTGGGGGCGCTGGAGCCCGAGCAGCTGGCCGAGCACTGCCGCCGGGCGGCCCAAGCCTGCGCCCGCCCGCCCCGGCCCTGCGCGGAAGGGCTGGACGGCCGCATGGAGCCCCTCCCGCCCGAGGCGCTGGGCAGCGTGGGCGGCGGAGACCCGGCGGCTCTGCAGCGGTGGGAGGAGGAAGGTGGGCGCGCCCGTCATCCCCGGACTGTCGTTGTGCCGCCCCCCGTGGCCGAGAGGGCCCGCCTGGCAGGGGTACTGAACGTGGGGGGGGGCTCTCAAGAGAGCTGGGCCGATGCCAGCTGTGTCTTCCGTCCCGCAGGCCTCCGCCAGATCGCCCAGGGCAAAGTGGCGGCGCTGCTGCTGGCGGGGGGGCAAGGGACACGTCTGGGGGTGCCCTACCCGAAGGGCATGTTCGACGTGGGCCTGCCCAGCCACAAGACCCTCTACCAGATCCAGGCCGAGAGGATCCGCAAAGTGGAGCAACTGGCAGGCCGGAAGTTTGGCCGCTCGCGGTGCCTGGTGCCCTGGTGCGTCCCGGGGCCCTGGGCGGCTTAAGCGGCGGCAGGGAAGGATCCGGTGGGGAATCCGCTTGCCTGGCTTCTCTGGCAGGTACATCATGACCAGCGAGTTCACGCTGGGGCCGACGGAGAAATTCTTCCGCGACCACCATTATTTCAACCTGGATGAGTCCAATGTCATCCTGTTCGAGCAAAGGATGTTGCCGGCCGTGACCTTTGACGGGAAGGTGATCCTGGAGGAGAAGGGCAAGATCGCCATGGCGCCAGGTGGGCGGCTCTCCTCGGCCTTCTGGGTGGCCCTTCCCTGCTCTCGCATTTGGCGCGTCACACACCGGAGCCCCTTCTGGGATGAGGGCCCCCGGGTAGTGGGAGGGAAGCAGGGGGGCCTAGGGGGGTGGTGGCTGGAGGAGCAGACTAGCCCTTGCTTGCTGCTGTCCTGCAGACGGCAACGGGGGCCTGTACCGTGCCCTGGGGGACCACAAGATCCTGGAGGACATGAAGCGACGGGGCGTCCAGTTCGTCCATGTCTACTGCGTGGACAACATCCTGGTCAAAATGGCGGACCCCGTCTTCATCGGCTTTTGCGTCTCGAGAGGGGCCGATTGTGGTGCCAAGGTGAAAGGGGCGGGGCGGCCTGGATTACGTCCGCCAGCCTCTCCCCAAGGCCAACGGGCCCTCAACGCTGCCTTTGCAGGTGGTGGAGAAGGCCTCTCCCGCCGAGCCCGTTGGGGTGGTGTGTCGCCTGGATGGGGCCTTTCGGGTGGTGGAGTACAGCGAGATCGTGGCGGAAACGGCCGAGAAACGCAGCCCAGATGGCCGCTTGGCCTACTGGGCAGGAAACATCTGCAACCATTTCTTCAGCCTCGACTTCCTTCGGGAGGTGGTGGAGTAAGTTCCCTGACACACACACACACACACACACTCCACATGGGGTGGGGGGTGGGTGGAAAGTGCGAGGAGCCTGCTAGGAGTACAAACAACGGAGACGGGAGACTCTTGACGCCCAGTTGGACCCAGGAAGGGGGATCTGGAGATTGACAGCTGTTGGAGGCAGCTTAACTGCTCTGCCCAATCGCCGACCAGCTGAGCGTTATTCAGAAGGGGGGGGGCGCTCTAATATTAAAATTAGGAAACGGTTTTCAGGGAGTCACCAAAAATCACATGCTGGGAAATGAGAACTTCCTTTTCTCATGCGCCTGGGGTGGCGCAGTGGTTATAGTTGCAGCCCTGCAGGCTCCTTAAGCTGACTGTTAGCTGTAGCTCAGCAGTTCAAATCTCACCACCGGCTCAAGGTGGGCTCAGCCTTCCTTCCTCCCGAGGTGGGTCAAATGAGGACCCCGATTGTTGGGGGCAAGAGGCCGATTCTCTGTAAACTGCTTGGAGAACACTATGAAGCGGTAGATAATTCGAAGTGCTATTACTATACCTCAGTGTTTCCCAACCTCGGCCACTTGAAGATATTTGGACTTCAACTCCCAGAATTCCACAGCCAGGAAATGCTGTCTGGGGAATTCTGGGAGTTGAAGTCCAGATACCTTCAAGTGGCCAAGGTTGGGAAACACTGCTATAGCTAATGCTCTTCCCCTTTTTCGTTCATCCTGAACAGCCGAGTCCAATAACCCCCAATTTGGCTCTTTTCCCTTCCCTGGGGGTGGATCTCTCCTGGGGGGCTGGTGCTTCTTGGCGTGGGGAGGCCCCAGCTGGGCTGAGGAAAGTCCTGGGCTTAGGAAGAGGCCTGGTGGGGAGGCCACCTGTGGGCAGACACCCTCCTCTCCTCTCCAGGCAATTCGAGTCGCAGCTGACACCCCACGTGGCCATCAAGAAAGTGCCTTACGTGGACGAGGGAGGCCGTCGGGTGGAGCCCCCCGAGCCCAACGGGATAAAGCTGGAGAAGTTTGTGTTTGACGTCTTCCCCTTTGCTAAGTTAGTGGCCGAGGCCTCTCCTTTCTTTTTGGGGGGCTGCGAAGTGGAACAGAGACGGCTGCGGAGGGGAGGGGGGTGGCAGAGAGGGGGCTGCGCAGCCTTCCAAGTTGCTGCATTAACACAAAATCTGCAGAAGCATTGCACACACAGAGACACCCACACCCACACCAAAACCACCATGCAGCTGGCTGACCTGGGCCCCCTCCCTGTTTCAAAGGGGTCCCGCAGAGATCAGCGGTTCCCATTAAGGCGAAGTCTGCTCTTGGGGCAATTAAATCTGTCCTGCGTTGGGAGTTGAGAGGAGTTGGTGAGTTACATCCATCTTTGTGGGCAGTTCAAAGATCTACCTTCCTTGTGGACTTAAAGCTCTGCTGGCTGGGGAATTCTGGGAGTTGAAGTCCACAAGTCCTAAAGTTGCCACATTTGAAGATCTCTGACTAGAACAATATAAAGGCATGAAGGGTGAACCAGAGTTACGTGGGTGTCAGTACCCTGCATGTAACTATATTGGGTTACAATACATATAAACAAGGAATGTATGTTTATATGATGTGCCTTTAAGAGAAGGATCAGAGTTGGCCACAAGGGGGAGCCAACGGAGCTCCTGTTTGGGGGGAGGTTTTTTTACTGGTAGTTACTGTATAGCTAGCGCTGTGTGCAGATGCTAACTGGTTTGTATTGGATCTTGAGATTGTATTTGTGATTAGAAGTGTAAAGAGATTATTCTACCTTGTTGCTGTATATAATATATTTCTACTGGTTTATACGTCTGAATGGCCCATTACTATTACCACTCACACCTAACACTGTTTTTGAGTTGTTTTGTGGATGTATTTTTCCCTAAACAATCTATCAACGGGTATCGCCTCAAATGCTTAACCAGCTTGGCATGGCCAAACGAAATGACCCGTGTAGAACTAAACCACTCGCTGGCCTGTTTCAAGGCCACCAACTCTTGATCCTTCTATTGGCAGGAACTTTGTCGCCTTGGAGGTGCCAAGGGAAGAGGAGTTCTCCCCGCTGAAGAACGCAGCCACGGCTGCCAGAGACACGCCGGCCACGGCACGCCGTTCCCTCCTCTCTCAGCATTACCGCTGGGCCCTCCAGGCGGGGGGCAGATTCGTGACAGGGGCCGGGGAGCCCATCCCGGAAAAGGAGAGGTGGGTTGCCCTGGCTCGATCAGCCCGGCTGGGCATGAGGCTTGGCCCTGGGCGAAGGGGCAACCTTTCATGGGTCCTGCACAACCATTGTCGGATGTTGGTTCAGGGCGTTGTGTGAATCGGCTACATGTCTGATGCAACAACCGAGGCTTTGTGAGCCGTGTTTATTTTATGAGTAGGATGGCAATATTTTAAAGTTAATACTGATTTTTACGATTTAAATTGGGGATATTGAAACAACTGTGACTACACTGCTAAAAAAAAAAAAAGGGAACACTTAAACAACACAATATAACTCCAAGTCAATCAAACTTCTGTGAAATCAAACTATCCACTTAAGAAGCAACCTTGATGGACCATCAATTTCACACACTGCTGTGCGAATGGAACAGTTGTGCAGATGAAATATTCAATGAGAATATTTCATCCATTCAGATCTAGGATGTGTTCTTGGAGTGTTCCCTTTATTTTTTTTGAGCAGTATATTTACCAGGCACCCATGGAAAAGATATTTGAATGGTTAACAGTTAATATAGAAACTCTCCACAATCAATGGCAAATACTATCCCAGTCCCAGATTGTAGATTTGGTTATTCCATGGGAATAAACTTTCCTGCATTTCGATCTTCATTGTCCTGCAGCATAAGTTGCGTTTGTGTGTTTCTGGGGAGCCTTAAATGTTTCCCTCTCTTCCTCCAGTTTCTCTCAAGATGAGGAGCCGCCTGCCGTGTGCGAGATCTCACCACTGGTCTCTTACTTTGGAGAGGTCAGAAAATTATTCTCTGTTACAGAGCTCCCAAAGGGTTAAATATCTGTTGCGAAAAGGGAACAAACTTTGCAAACAATACAAACTGGTTTTTGCACTGACCCAGAAATAAGAGCAGGAGAATCCTTTGTAAACATTGACTCATTGGTTGTTGGGTGGTTTGTTTGTTTTTTTTCTTTGCAAAACATGGAAAGAGCCAGAATTTAGCAGTGAGAATTTTGTTTTGCACATAAAGAATGCTAATATTGCATGAGGCCTGGGGCACCAGGGAACCTCTCTCTTGTTTTGCTAACATTTTTTTAAAGAGCACGTGATTGGTGCCCTAAAGTGAAATAGCAGCCTGATTAGGCCTTTACCTGCAAAAAGTCTGGAAAAAAATACAAAAGAATTGGTGAAAAATAATGTGAACACGGAAGGTAGAAATAGGTGGAGATGGAAAGTGTGTATACAGTAGATAGAAAAGGGCTGGTTTTAAAAATAAGGATGGTTTGTGATTGTTGCAGAAAGCAAAGATAACGAAAACAATTTTTCCCAGCATCATTAACTGCTAGTTTAATTCTATTTTATCACACAGTTCATCTCCACCTTTTGGGTTTTGTTAATCTTTGAGGCGTCTTAAAAAATAATCCCTCCACATTCAGTGTATCAAATTCTTTTTTGCAGGGGCTGGAAAAATATATGCAGGGCAAAAACCTTCAGTCTCCGTTTCTTCTTGATGAAAGAAAAGCTGAATTGTTTTCTTTGGGTGAAGCTGAATAGCTCTGTTTTGAGAAAAAAAAGAGGTCCATAATTTCTTTTAAAAACTAAATCAATTCATTTTTAGAAAAGGTAACTTTGAAAAGCGCTTTGAGAACCAAGGAAAACGTTTATGAAGAAAGAACTGGGTTTTGTCTGTGCATTTTTCTTCATATTAAAATGAATTTTAGAAGCAACTCTGACCAGGTGGGTTTCTTGTGTGCAGCATTTTTAAGGGGCTGGGGTGGAGATTTGACCCAAGGAGGGGACACTAGGTTTAATGCCACATTATGTCTCCTTCCAAAGAGGCTCCTGTCTTCTTCTCTTCAGCCTCCTTAGAAGTCGAAGAATCAGCTAGGAAAGGCAGCAAAGGACATAGAAGCATCAGGCTGCTTGGAAGGGAAACAAGATTTTGGATGTGTATAGTAGCTGAACTATTGCTCACCGTTAAAAATGTGCTGTGTTGCATTTCTTTATGGAATTTCATTGTTGATGCCATCCCAGATTTTCCCAGGAAACTTTAGAAATAATTGGGTGGGGCATTAATTCACTTGAATGGAAAGCCCCCCCCCCCCAATTCTTCCAATTTTGTTAAACACAGCTGACCTGACTAGCTACACTGTGTTCTCAATATTTGCCAACTTAGTTTCCCAAGTAAAACAGGTAGAAGAGCCATGCTGGTGCAGGGCTTAGAATGCAGTATTGTAGGTAAAATCTGCCAATGGCCAGCAGTTCGATCCTGACAATCTCCCGGTTGGCTCCGCCTTCCCTCCTTCCCAGGTGGATCAAATGAGGAACCGCTTAGGGATGTAAATCCCTATGAAGCCGCATGTAAATGCAAGTGCTACTGCTGTCACCTTTTTTCAAGCAACTTTGCTGTCAAGAGGCTGCTTGAGAAGGCAACGCGAGTTAAATCAAAGAGTCACGTGGAGCCACTTCCTGGAGTTGAGGGCTGGGTCACGTGGCGTGCAAAGTTTGGTTCTCGCTTGCTGTTGACTGGCCTCCTGCGCGTTTCCCGGTGAAGGCTAGAGGGCGCTGTTGGCAACTTAACATCTCCAAGAAAGGAGGGACTCCGCGGCGTCCCAGCGCGGCCGTTCTAGGCTCCCTTCTCTCGGTGCGGGCGGACAGCAACAGGAAGCGAGATGGCGGCGGGCGGAGGGGAGCTCCGCGGCTCCTGAAGGGAAACCGTTGGCCGCCATGTATTCGGCCTCCTCCTCCGCCTCCTCCTCGCCGCCGCCGCCGCCTCTCCTGCCCCCCCCGCGGCGGGACTTCATCTCGGTCACGCTCAGCGGCGACCAGTTCCAGGCGGCGGGGGGCGGCGGCGGCGGCTACAACAACAGCAAGGCCTGGCGGAGGCGCTCCTGTTGGCGGGTGAGAGGAGCCATAGAGTCGGGATGGGGCAGAGGGGCTCCACGGCGCCCTCTAGGGGAGAGGCAGCTGGCGGGGACGGCCTCTGTTCCGCGCCCCCTGGCGGCGGGGGAGGAGCTGCAGCGCCTGGGCTGCCGCGGGAGGACTTGTCCCTTCTGAAATGCAAGACAGGGGGGGGAGAAGGCCCCCCAGGTGGACTGGCCCCTCCCTGGCCTGAAGGGCGGGGGGCCAGGGGGCCCCGGCTGCCCCCCCCGCGGGCTGGCAGGGGCCTGGCGGGGCTGCGGCCGTGGGTGTTGGGGGGCTGCTGTCCGAGGGCCGGTGCTGAAGAGGCAGCCGGGCCCCGCAGGGCGGAAAGTCTCGTCCCTTCAGCTGGCAGCCACGGAGACCCCTTTCCCCCAGGGGCCGAAGCAGGGGCTGTAGGTCAAGGAAGGGGGCGGGCAGGGGGGGGTCCCTCCTCGGGGCTTCTGGTCCCCCCCCCACTGAGCTTCCTACCCTTCAAATGGATTGTTTTTGCCTTTTATTTTTACCTCACCTACAAAAAAATACAGATCAAATTGAAGGGGTCCAAAGACGGGCTGCAAAAAGGGTGGGAGGTCTGAAGCATCAAACTTAAGGGGAAAGACTTCAGGAACTCAGTGGGGAGAACAGAAGGGAAAAGGGGGACAGGATCGAAGCATTTAAATAAGTTCAAGGGTGAAATAAGGTCCAGGAGGGAAATGTTTTTAATAGGAAAGTGAACCCAAGAACAAGGGGGCACAATCTGAGGTTAGTTGGGGGAAAGATCAGAAGCAACGTGAGAAAATATTATTTTACTGAAAGAGTGGTAGATGCTTGGAACAAACTTCCAGCAGACGTGGTTGGTCAATGCACAGAAACTGAATTGAAACCTGCCTGGGATAAACATAGATCCTTTCTAAGATAAAATACAGGAAAGACCATAAGGGCAACCTGGGCAACCCAGCTGTGCAGTGGAGCACCTGCTGCTTCCACTTTTGCCTTTCAGCCCCAATTCAGGGGCCTTCGCAAGCAGTTGCTTTCACCACAAACTATTTTTGTCTCAAATTTATATTTTACGGACAAAGAAACAAAGGGAGATCTATTTCAAGCTATTTAGTTCTTAGGAGCCCATGGCAGGTATGGCTAGATCCATACTAGTCTCCCTTTGTTTCTTTGTCGGTAAAATATAAATTTAAGACAACTTGAGATAGTCTGAACACGGGAGTTGCGTCCTCTTTAAGAGTAAAGGAGAGGGTGGGTGGACTGAGAACCCATCAAGTTCAGGACCTCACGCACCATAAAATCCAGTTTGGTGCCTCCGGGTGTGTCAGCCATCGCTCAATAACACACAGTTTTTAAAACTCTGTGCTGCCTTTGAGCCTGAAAGCAGCACATCAGTGTCAAGGCTGGATAGAAATGATTGATTGATTGATTGAATTTATATTGCTGCCTAGTCACCCATGGTGACTCAAGGCGGATTACAGAATATAAGACCACATTTAAAACAATTAAGAAAACCCTCTTTAGACAGTTTGTTTTCCCGAGAAATAGCCCAGCCAGTAGAGGAGGGTGGCAGCAGGTGCACTTCTGGTAACGGGATCCTTTCGAGAGAAGGAGGGAGGCCCTCGGAGGCGTGGCCGTTGCTGGTCTTTCAAGGAGTTTCTCCTTTGTGGCATTTAGCGGAGAAGTGGTTGTGTGTGTGACAGGCAGCCGCCATCCCTCTGAACACGGGAGGAGCAGAGTAGAGCATGAATTGCCTTGTGCGTGAGGCTTTCTTCCTCCTTTGAGGCCGGGCGCTGAGAGGGGGATTGGGGTCGCATCAGGGTCTTCGCAAAGGGGCACGAGAGAAGCCGAGGCAGAGACCTGGGTTGACTCTGGGCTTGGAGAGGGTCCTGGGTTGCCTGCTGTCAGTCACCGAGTCAGAAGCGTTGTATTCTTTTGATCCAGCTGTCAAAGGCCTCAAATAAATGCTCCAGCCACAGGGTCCCTCGTCTTGACCGCAGTACTTGGGGGCAGGCAAAGCCGACAGGGCGGTGCGAGTGGGCAGCATTCAACCATGCTTGGGGAGGGGGGGAGGGGACTCCGGCAGAGGGTCAGCGGCTGAAGGATCCTTTTGCAACGTTCCCCCTCAGAAATGGAAGCAGCTGTCCCGCCTTCAGCGCAGCATCATCCTCTTCCTCTTCGCCTTCCTGGTCGTCTGTGGCATCAGGACGTATGCAAACATGGCTGACCCCTGGAAAAGTAGGTTCCCGCGCGTTTTGCCTCCGTGAGGATGACTCGGCTGCTTTTGAAACAGCTAAAACCTCAGTTCTGTTCCTCGCCTGGTGTCTCTGCAGATACTTGGGGGCTTGTTTTGAAATACAAGGGGATTCTGCTTCGTGGCTCTACCGTCACAAATTATTTATAGAAATTAAAACGTGTCCCCAAACTGCAGCTGCATCTTGTTCTGTTTTTTATATGTTGTGTAGGAAGAAGAAGGTTTTGCAGAATTTAATGCTGTCGTTCTTTTCTTTCCTGAAACCGACCTGGTCCCAGCTGCAGTTTCACTCCGTTGCATCAGGTTCATTGCAATTAATGTCTCCGTGCAGGTGCCAGCGGTGGATCTGTGGAGGAGCAGAAGGCTGACCGGGAGATCCCGGGATTGAATCCAGCCAACCAGGCCATTCTCCCCATGCCCCAGAAAGCCCAGGATGCTGCTCTCGGGGACTTCTCACCTCAAGTAATTCCCCCTTCCCCCCCTCCTCCCCCTCCTCCTGTATTATCTCATTGTGAGTTAAGGGTCAGTTAGCAGTTTCTAGGCAGCTGAGCTGCACCATGGTCAATCTGGTCTTTGAACTCCCTATCTGGAAAGAATTTTCCTAACCAGACTGATCCCCAGACTGGCCTGGACTGAACTGAGTCTCACACACACACACACCCTTGGGTCAACGCAGCAGTCTAACCCGGCCGGAGGGACCCTCCACGCCTTTGGGTCTCCACTGCTGCCCATGAACCGATTCCTCCGTTTGTTGCCCAGAAACCTCCCAGGCAGATGCCCGCCCGGCGGGGGCCCCCCAACCTGCAGATCCGGCCCCCTTGGCGGGAGGCGGAGGCCAAGTCCCAGGAAGGAGCCATCCGAGCAGAGGGGAAGGACCCGGATAAGCCTGTCATCAGGTGAGCCCCTTGCTCCCCTTGGTCCAGCCTCGGACACCGCTGGACTCCTGCCCTGCTGCAATGTAGGAACCATGGGGTCCTTGACACGCAGCCAGCCGAGGCCTGAGCTGGGGGTCCCAGAGGCCGTGCCCACCAGGGTATCCCACCTGTGCTGATTGGTAGGGGAGGTGCTCCAACCCCTGGGGGTCTCTTCCTGGCGTGGGCCGTGGCCTAGTGGAGGGCCAGGGAGCGGAGAAAGCAACCCCCCCCCTCTTTCTGCAGCTGGAGAGGGGCCGTGATTGAGCCCATCCCGAGCCCTGAGCCCCCTTCCAAGAAGACCAACCATCTGGGCAGGCCTTCTGCTGTGGCGTCCGAGGACCAGAAAGAGCCAGGTAGTGGGCGGGGCTAACCCGGGTGGCTGCCCAATGGGGAGGCCCCTTTGCTGACACGGCAGCCCACCCTTCCTTCCGCAGGGCCTCCTCCTGGGACAGGGGTGGCTCTGCGGTTCCCCTCTAGAGCAGCTCCTGACCTCCCTTCCCCTCCCTTCCCTCCCCCTTGCAGGGGCCCTCAACAAGCGCCAGGTGGCCGTGATCGAGGCCTTCCGCCACGCCTGGAGAGGCTACAAGGAGTTTGCCTGGGGCCACGATGAGCTGAAGCCCATCTCCAAGTCCTACAACGAATGGTTTGGCCTCGGACTGACCCTCATCGACGCGCTGGACACCATGTGGATCTTGGGCTTGAAGGCAGGTCCGTGCCTTGTCCGTGGGCTTGCTGGGCAGGGGAGCCTAGAGGAGGCTGCAGGCCAAGGGGGCTCCTCTCCCCCTCCTCTGGGCCTCTGTCCTTGCAAGCGGGGGGGGGGGGGGGCTGTGCCTGGAGGGACAGAGGCCCAGCGTGGAGCAGACGGAAGGGGAAGCATCCCGGGCTCAGCTGGCCCCCCTCCCTGAGCCTGGACAACAGGGCCTGGGGCTTCTCACTCGGAGGGGGTGGGGTCTGGAGGGAGAGGGCTGCACGGGAGAAGCCGGCTGAGGCTTCTGGGCTTCGTCTCCCTGGTGCAGAGTTCAAGGAAGCCCGAGAGTGGGTGGCCAAGGAGCTGGACTTCAAGAAGGACGTGGATGTCAACCTCTTTGAGAGCGCCATCCGTATCCTGGGGGGCCTGCTGAGCACTTACCACTTGTCTGGCGACAGGCTCTTCCTGGAGAAGGCGGTAAGGGTCTCACTTGCTCTGAGGACCCCCCCCCCGGGGACCCTGCTCAGAATGATCAGGGAGGGGCTTCTGAATAAGTCTCCCCCCTCTCCCAGCACCTAAGGATAGTCGGTTTCTTTCTTTCTTTCTTTCTTTCTTTCTTTTGTTCTTTCTTTCTTTCTTTCTTTCTTTCTTTCTTTCTTTCTTTCTTTCTCTCTCTCTCTCTCTCTCTCTCTCCCTCCCTTCTTTCCTTCCTTCCTTCTTCTTTCTCCTTCCTACCCTTGTGCAATTTCTCCCTTGTCCAGAAAGATATCGGGAGCAGGCTCATGCCGGCCTTCAACACCCCTTCCAAGATCCCCTTTTCGGACGTCAACATTGGCAAGGGCACAGCCCACCCCCCGCGCTGGACCTCTGACAGCACTGTGGCCGAAGTGACCAGCATCCAGCTGGAATTCAGGGAGCTCTCCCGCCTGACCGGCGATGAGAAATTTAAGGTGAGGGTGGGGGGACGTAGACTGGCTGAGCTCCCTCCTCTTCGTGGCTATGCGGTGGCAGGGGAAGACCCCGCCTGGTCAAGGAGGCTTCTCAGCCTTTGGGGCTGTCAGCGTAGAGAAGTTGGGGTGGTCCATCTCCCTCTTGGCAGTAAGACGGTCAAGAGAAGGAAGCCTGCAGAAAACGTCTCTCCCGATAACAATAGCAGTAGCCCTTAGACTTATCTACCAAGGCTTCCCAGGGCTTTCCCAGCCCTGGGGTCAGCCTCTGGACCCCCAACATCCTGGGTCCTCAGAAGGATGGAAGGCTGAGTCCACCTCGTAGACTTGGTCAACTCTAGCCAAGGCTTCCTGCATTTCTTCTTGGGGGGCAGTTCCCAGAGGGCATAGAGGGTGTAGCCCCCCCCCCCGATGGAACTGGGTCCATTCCCTTGGAACTCCGGCCGCTGCACATCCTGTATTTCAGAGCCCGGTTTGTGTCCACTGCTTTTACCTGGTCCTGGTGGACACAGAGTGTAGCCAAGCGCCTCTGTCCCTTTGCTCCCTAGAACGCTGTGGACAATGTGATGCGACACGTCCACTCCCTCTCGGGCAAGAACGACGGCCTGGTGCCCATGTTCATCAACACCAACAGCGGGCAGTTCACCCACCTCGGGGTCTACACCCTGGGCGCCCGAGCCGACAGCTACTACGAGTATCTGCTCAAGCAGTGGATCCAGGGAGGGAAGAAGGAGAACGAGTAAGTCCCTTTGTCCAGAGGTCCGGCCGAGCTTTCTAGGGCTTTCACCAGGAGTGGACTTTGGGCAGATCTGAAGAACTCATTCAATCTCACATCCAGGAATCCTCTCCTGGGCTTCTTGGGACACTGGGCCCACACGCAGGGGCCCCTTCTCAGGCCCAGTGCTTCCCCAGTGTGTGGGCTGGGGAGACCAAGGGGCCCAGCGCAGAAAAGGCCTGGCAGTGGCCCTCATGGCCCTTGTTGGCCTTGCTAGCGGCATCCCAGCCACTAATGAAGGCTTCCTCCTCTCTCCTGCCCCCCAGGCTCCTGGAGGACTACGTGAAGGCTGTGGAGGGCGTGAAGAGGCACCTGCTGCGGAGGTCCCACCCCAAGAGGCTGAGCTTTGTGGGGGAACTCGCTCACGGACGTTTCAGCGCAAAGATGGTGAGCCTCGGCCTTCCCCCACAGCTCGGCTCCACCACCCCCTCCACCCCAATGTTTACCGAGAGTGTTGCTGGACAGTGGGGGGGGGGTCTCCTCTCCCGGTGTCTGAATGGCAGTGGGTGGGTTGGCTTAGTCAGATTTCAGGCTCCGGCTGCTGTGCTTTCGGCCCTTCTGCGGGGCCTGTGGGTCACGCAAACCCCATGAAAGCCCTCTGGGCTGCCTTCCTTCCTCAAGGGCTCCCAACCCCCTGCCCAGCTCTTCCCCCTCTTCCCGCCTGCTGCACTTTCCTCTCCTCCCCCCCAGAGCCGTGACCGGAAGGCAGCCGGCAGAGCGGAGGGAGGGAGAGGGGCACTCTGGGCAGGGGAGGCCTGCGCCCCACCAGCCCTTCCCCCATCTATCTCCTGTCTCCGGAGCAGGATCACCTGGTCTGCTTCTTGCCTGGCGTCCTGGCCCTCGGCGCTCACAACGGGCTCCCCGCAGATCACCTGACCCTGGCGGCCGAGCTGGCCGAAACCTGCTACCAGATGTATGCGCAAGTAGAGACCGGACTGAGCCCCGAGATCGTCCACTTCAACATGCACCCCCAAAAGGACCGGAAGGACGTGGAAATCAAGGTGAGGAGCTCAGCAGGGCTGCCCACCCCCCCCGCAGCCTCCCCATCCAGGGCACGAGGGACCCCAGGGTGGAAGTGCCCCCCAGCTTCCCTGCCGCTCCCCCCTGCCCAGACGGCCGATCGGCACAACCTGCTGCGTCCCGAGACGGTGGAGAGCCTCTTCTACCTCTACCGGTTCACCGGAGACAGGAAGTACCAGGACTGGGGCTGGGAGATCTTGCAGAGCTTCAATCGGCACACCCGGGTAAGCCCACGCTGGAAAGGGGGCAGCCCCTCAGCCCTCCCTCCACCAGCCCCAGTGGCCCAGTCCCATTGGGAGTCTAATTAGAACAGGATGTCCAGCAAACCTGGGAAATCGGGGAATTGTCAGGGCAATTGGCAGTTCAGGGGATATCAGGGAATTATCAGGGGATTCTTGGAAAAAAATGGAATAAATCGGGGGAAAACCAAGCTACATTCAAATGTTTAAAAGTCAGGGCAAAATCATGTAAAGAAAAAAACAGATCGCGCTGCCCGGCCGAGTCAGGCCAAAATGAGCCTAACTGTGGCAACCACTTGCTTCCTCAGCTACCGGTATTTCTCCAGGGCTTGACCGTTTGGTGTGGCGTCCTCTACGACCGCGACTTAACTAGATTGCAAGTGACAGGGAAATGTCAGGGAAATATCAGGGAATCTCAAAACGCTTTCTCCCCCCTGGACCCCTTGTAATAAAGAAATACAGTAGTAGCCCTGGATACGAGCATAATTGGTTCCAGAAGGAGCTTGTATGTCGAGGCCACTCGTATCTGGGACAAATGGCTGTAGACTCTGTTTTTCCCCTCCGAGATAAGCAGAAGCAAGGAGATTCTTGCGCCACCTAGTGGACGCTCGGCCCGTATCCCGAATTTGAGCTGGGGTCTGGAACAGAAATGTCTCCCCCCTCGTGGCTCGTGTCTTGGAATACTCGCATGTGGAGCAGCTCGTATCCAGAGGTGCTACTGTAATAATAAATAAATAGTTAGCAGGAAGGACAGCTGAGAGGGGGATTGGCTGAAGCAGGCTGCCATTATTATTTTTATTGTTGTTGTTGTTGCTATTTTATCAACAATACAACATGATCATTGCTGCTGTTGTGATGATGATTCCTAGGCCGCCCTTCTGCAGGGGGCTCAGGCCAGGCTTGCGCAATAGAAAGGAAGGCCCAATGGACAGCTATAAAGCCCAGCCATAGAAGCTGCACTTGAAAGTCCAAGCCCTTAAAACCATCCAGACGGCTTCATCCCGGCACTGTCTCCACTTGGGCGGAGCAGAGTCTCCAGGCTCAATGAAGGAGGGTGGGCCCAGACAAGGGTCAGCCTTGGTGGCCTTCAGATTCCACACTCGGCTTCCCCCATCCAGGTCCCGACCGGTGGCTACACGTCCATCGACAACGTCCAGAGCCCCAGCCACCCGGAGCCGCGAGACAAGATGGAGAGTTTTTTCCTGGGCGAAACCCTCAAGTACTTTTTCCTGCTCTTCTCGGACGACGCGAACTTGATCAACCTGGACCGGTACGTCTTCAACACGGAGGCCCACCCGCTCCCCATCTGGACCTCGGCATAAACTGGAGCCTGCCGGGCGGCTGCCGTTCCCAGGTCCGTTCCCGTCCCGGGGGCCCGAAGGGAGGCACGTAGCGGCATTCCTGGTGGAGGAAAGGTGGGTCTCCAGAATCACTGTGCCCCCTCCCCGGGAGGAGTGGGCCCTGCCACGCCAGACCCCGCTGGGCGTAAGTGGGGGGGAGACCCCAGGAGCCTCAACGCTGTCCAGGAGGGCCCGGCCTCCTTCCGTTGCCTCCCTTCCACCTCTGGGGGGGAGAGGGGGGGGCTTTTCCCAGGGATCCCTCCCAGTGTCCCAGGATCATTCCGTGGCTGCCACCGGTGGGAGAGGTGGGGAAGGGGCCGTGCTGTCCAGAGGAGACCCCTCCCCTCCCCTTGGAAAACAGTGTTTCAGTCCTTGGGGGAATTTGGGCCCTGTTGCAAACTGGGGAGAAGCTGGACGGGACGGTCTACACACACACACATATATATATATATATTTTCTTAACTTATCTGCAGCAATGCAGGGAGAAAAATGTGAAAATTTACATTGTGAAAGAAACAAACAAAACCAGGTGGTTGTCTATGTAGGAATTTACGTGTGTATATTGTGAATAATGTTTTGGCTCAGGTATCCTTTCCGATGACCGCTCCCTGCCTGGGCCCCTCTTCCAGGTTGGGGGGGGGGCAGGTGATGCTCGGCCTTGACTTTGCAAGCATAATTGGGGGGGGGGGGGGAGAGACAAGCGCCCTCCTGTCCCCAGAGCGGATTCCTGCCCCACCTCTGGCGCTTGAAAAGTCCCCCCTGGAAAGAACCAAGCGGCCAAGGCGGCCTTCCCACCAGGGCTTTTAATGACCCGGTCACTCCAGGTGCAAACTGAGAGGGGTTTTTACACGCAGGTGTAGCACGGGCTGCCTTGCTCCCGCTCTGTGCTTTGTGGTGGTCTTTTTGCCTGGCCTCCCCCCTTCTCGGCCTTTTCATGCCCCCCCCCCGTCACTTAATCTCCGCACTTTAAAGGGGGGGGGGGAGAGAGACGATTCCTGGGAGGACCTTCCCCGGTTTTGGGGGGCTGGGGATCTTTTTGTACTGGGGGGGTGGGGGGTTCCTCCTTGTGCCCTTCGCGCTTCTTGCTGCTGCGGCCTTGAAGAGCTGCTCTAAATCCCAGCCCTGCCCAGACAGAGTGGCATTGCCCCCTTGGCACGGAGGGCAGCTGCAGGGGCCACTGCTGGAGGTCCCAGCGGGATTGTTTTCTCCAAAAGGGGTTTCGGTCAGAGGGACCGGCCATCCCGCTCCTTCTCGGTGTGCGCCCCCTGACCCAAACAGAAAGTGCATCTTTCTTAAGACTGTGACCCTCGGTGCTACCTAATGGGTGGGGACGGTGCCGTGTCCAGGAAACAGTGGCTGGGATCTTTGGGCCCATGTCTCGAACCCGGCTCCCCCCTCCCTGCAATATGACCATCAGTCTGGCGACTCAAATGCTCTGGACAGTTGAAGCACAACAGCCTCATCCTAAGAAAGTTTCCTTTCCAATCTCCTTGTACTGTTAACTGTGGACATTGTAGAGAAACTTCGCTGTCACCACGGTCTCGTCTTTTGTTTGCTGTTGTGGCCACAAAGTCCCAACTGAGTGTGGGAGTCCTGGCTTCCGAGGGGGGCGGGGGGCTTGCAAGGCACTGTGACGCCTTTCCTGCCCTGTCCAACACCCCCCCCCCTTCCGCCCCATTTAAACAGACCCTGGAATTTAAAAGCCATACTGTGAATGCCCAGTTTTGGGAGGCCGACACTTTACTTTGAACTGGTGCCTTCTGGTTTCACGGGGAAACCCACCCATCATCCCCGGCGGTTCTGAGAGCCTCTTTCGCACCAGCCACCTGGGATCCTTCTCAGCGTTGGATGCTGAACAGCCCCCCCCAACATCAGCCCCCCCCAACATCAGCCCCCCCCAGCACAGAACTTCTTTGCTCTTTGGTTGACCCCTGCATGACCCCTTAATTCCCCCTTGCCCCCCTCCTGTGCCCCATGGAGGCAGGAACGTCGTCCTAATCTGGGATGGAAAACCCAGCTCCGTGTTCCCGCTTGCCTTGCGCAGGGGGATCGGGACCCCCCCCACGCCCGCCCCCCCCCCCGTGTGACTCTCCCGCCCTCTTCATCCCACGTCTTAAGAGCAGGTGACGGAGCCTTGACATGGCCAGGGACCATTGGCTGTAAGCTGACCAGCAGTGAGGGAGGGCCTGCAGCTGCCCATCTTGGTAGAGAAGCCATGGGCTATTGTGAGGAAACACACACACACACACACACCCGGCCCCCCCCCTTCCCTCTGTGCAAAACCACTTCCGAATTGGCTTCTTTCTCTGTCCCAAGAAGAGCCAGTTGCCAAGGAGGCCTCCTGGGTGTGATCTGGTCTAAAGTGTTGGTTTCTTTTGCAAATGGTTCAAAATGTGACTCGTCCTTTTTTGCAAAGGTGGGGGTGGGGGGGGGGGGGTTGAATCTCCGAAACGAGAGCGAATTTTGGCTGGGAAATTCAATCTGCAGGACTCAACTCCATCTGAATAAACTTCCAATTTATTTTGAGACGCTGCGTTTTCCTGCTGCTTTCAATGCTTCTGTCCTGCCAGGACGGGTCGAAAGCTGGTTTATGCGCAAGGGGTTGAAGGGTCCGAAGGAGAAAGAGTCCGGGGAGGGAAACTGCCCCTCGGTAGCCCCCCTGTTAGAGCTCCTCGGTGGGGCCTCCGGAGTGGAAGCCGAGTTGGCGGAGGAAAGAAACGCCCTTCCTTTGGGGGGGGGTCTTCTGGGCTTCTGCCAAGGGAAAGCTCGAAGGTCCAAAGGTCCAACTCAGGGTAGCAGCACCCCCCCGTTGCCTTTAGGGGGGGCCCTGACCACCAATCTCCATGCATCCAAGCTCCGAGGTCGGACCCTTCTCTCCCCCCCCCGCCCCTCCCAGACCCTTTCTTAGAAAGAGGGGAACCAAAGGGCAGTTTCGTCCCAGCTCCCCCATGACCCCCCCCTCCTGTAGGGGGCTTTTTTCCCACGCTCTCCTTCAGCCCCGTGGCGTGAAGGTGTCACTGCTTCCAGAGGACCCTTTGGCTTCCTTCACGCCCAACGGGTCCGGTGGTGGTGGTGGGGCTTCCGGCTGGCAACTGGGGCGCCACTTGGTGGCCTTGAGGGTGGCGGCCTCCACCCAGCCCTGGATGATCCTGGCTTCCTGTAGCCGAGCTTCCCTGACCGAGACGGGATCAGCTGGGTTGGAGCCCCTGTTTTGGAGGGGAGGGAAGCAATAAGCCCAGGGGACCGGACCCTCCTCCCTCCCTCCCACTCGCCAGGGGCCAAACATCCAGCCAGGGGAAGGGAGCAGTTGCAAGGGGCTTCTTCTCGGTGTGTTCGCCTTCACCCTGCTTCCTCTTCCTGAAACAATTAAAGATCTTGAAACCCATTTAAATGGGGTGGGGGTGGGGGCAACGAATGGTCTGAAGAGACTTTCTTAACCAATAAAGTCCAGTTGACCTTTGGCAAAAATAAAAGCCCCTTTGGGACAACCACGAGAAGCTCCAGAGACCCCCAAAGAGAGTGGGCGAGCAGTTGAGACCCCAGAGAAAGAGGCCCTGAGAGCAAGGCGGCCTCGGCCGGAGAGACGGGAGGCTGAGCCGGGAAGGCCTGTTGGGGCTCCACAGAGGGAGGGGAGAGCCTGGCACAATCCGAGGAGCCCGGGAGGGGGGGCCGGGTGTGTGTGGAGAAGCCGAGAGGGAAAACGTACCGGAGGTCGAGGTGGTGGGCGCCCCCTTTGATGGTGATGGCAGTCACGGAGGAGCTCAGGTTCTTTCGCACCTTGAACGGCAACGTCTGAAAGTCAAACTTTGGGGGTCGAGGGGGGGGGCAACAGTAGATCTGACCAGATCCCAGGTACTTACGCCACCTGATGCCCAGGGGTCCAAATCTCCGTTGGAGAAAATAATGTTGCTTGCGGCAGCCAGATCTGGAGGGGTCAACAGAACCCCAAGGTCAGTCTGAGCGCACGGAGGCCGCCCTGAGCCAGTGGGGAGGCTGAGGCCAGAGAGAGCGCAGGGGTGCGTGTGTATGGGGGCGTCGCAGTTGAGGAGGGGCGGGGGCTGCCCTTCAGTGGCTCTGCAACAGCTCCGGCCTTTCCCAGCAAGATCCCGGTAACCAGCCGGGGTTTTCCCACAAGGGGGTCCCAGCCTTGGGCAGAGCGCTCCAGGCTCCCCTGGCAGGTTGTGGGGGCCCAGAACGAGCCTCCTTCCACAGGACGCCTGTCCATCTGAGACCACGTCCGGCTGCCCCCTCTCCTCCCACAGATCACCAAGAACAAACCCCCCTCCCCCTTTCCCCAATCCCACCAGAGGCCGCCGCTCACCGCTGCCCCAGAAGTTGGTGCGCAGCCATGACGGCCGAGGGGAGACCCCCCACTTGCGGGAGCAGTAGCCTTCCCGGGCGGCCTCAGTGAAGGGCAGCTCCGGAAACATGTCAGTCACGTTGTTGCTGTCAAAGGTCAAGTTGATCTCGGTGCAGGCCTGGAGCGGAGAAGAGCCCGGCTGCAACTCACCTATCGGCTCACCTGTCTACCCTGCGTCAGCCCAGCCCCCTGCCCTTCAGTGGGGAAGAAGCTGGCTCCTCTGTGGGGAGGGGAGACCCACAGCAAGAAACACCCCACACTCTGCAAAAACGTTTGGGGAGCCCTGCTCAAGGAGACCGAGGGAAAAGTCCAGGGACTTGGGGAAATGTTTCTCCATGCCATCCCTGCCAATCAAATGCCTAGATACCTGAATGGCAGCTGCCCATCTCCAACCCCCCTCCCTGCCGCAGCCTCCGTTCCTGGCCAGCCCCAGTGAGACAACTCTTCCCCCCAACCTACCTGATAATCCCAGGCTTCAGCATCGGGGCCTAAGCCACAGCCGGTGGGATCGGCACATTTGTGGTACATCTTGTAAATGTCGAAACACGTTTCCATCCCCGTGGAGTTGTAAAATACTCCTGGTGGAGCAAGAAGAGGAGGTTGAGGAGCACTCTAGGAGACGCTTCTTAAGCCTCAATCATTTCCGGTAGGTCCCCCGAGCCCCCCCCCCTTAAACCCAACGTGAGAAAAAAGCCCAACTTGCTTCCAAAGTCTCGGATTAAAATTCCTTGGAAGACACGCAGCTAACACAGCCACAAAGCCAGAACTGGGGCCCTTGGGAGGAAGTGACGGAGATCGTCCAGCCCAAGAGCACCCCCCCCCCCCAAAAGGCTGGAGGCTTCAGCATGGGATGTAGGGCGGAGGAAGGGCAGAGGTCCTTTGGCCAGGCACAGGGGAGAGCTCTGCTTTTTCTTCTGCTGGTGGCTGGGCAGAGGCAAATGTCCCTCCTTAAACCTCTCCAGCGGAGGAAGAGCCGGACTTTCTCCCTCTGCTGCCTGCTGGCCAGAGACTGCAGGGGACAAGCTTGGACTTGCCTCCTTCCCCGCTCTGGCCGGACCAGGAAACGGAGGCCAACCAATGGGAGGGAGGGAGGGGATCTGTTGCTGCTGCCTTGGAGACGAGGGATTGGCCGAAGCCCAGGAAAACGAGGGCGAAGCGGAGCTGGCAAGGCCGGACGAGTCCGAAGAAGCCGGAGCACCCGAGATGCCTCCCCCCTCCCAGGGGGCAGAGGGCAGGGAAAGGGCCGCTGCTGAGCTATGAGGGCCGCTGGAGAGATGCCTCTTGGGGACGGAGGAGGCCGGAGCCTCAGCTCGGACACCTACCTGCCCAAACTCCTGGAGGGGCTGCAGAACCTGCGTTCCCAGAATGCCCTGTGCGACGTGGTGCTGGAGGCCGAGGGGGCCTGCTTCCCCACCCACAGGGCCATCCTGGCCGTGGGCAGCGGCTATTGCAGGATGCGCTTTGCCAGGGAGGCGGCCAGCCAGGCAGCCCGGCTCACACTGCCGCCACCAGTGACCGCCCAGGGCCTGCAGGGCGTTCTATCATTCCTCTACTCTGGCCGGCTGGAGCTGACCCTTCAGACGGTGGAGGAGGTCTTCCGGGCAGCTGAGGCGCTGCTGGTGCGCGAGGTGATGAGCTTGGCCTTCCGCTTCCTGGAAGGGGCCCTTGACCGCCACACGGCCCTGCCCATCCTCAGCCTGGCCCGGCGGATCGGCCCCCAGGAGCTCCAGCTGAAGGTACAGCGCTGGGTGGGCAAGCACTGCGGCCACCTGCTGAAGGACCCCGAGCGGGTGAAGGCGCTGGACAGGGAGGCCCTCTGCGAAATCCTGGGTGGGGGGGACACGCGGGGGCTGAGTGAGCTGCAGCTCTTCCAGGCCGCCATCTGCTGGCTGGACCACCACGGCTCCCGTGAGGAAGACGCCACCCAGGTGCTGGGCTGCCTCTGCTTCCCTTCCATCCCACTTCCGGATCTGCAGGGGTCCGTCCAGGGAACGCCCGTCATGAGAACCGCGCCCGCTTGCCGTCGGTACCTCCGGGAAGCCCTGGACTACCATGGCCAGCCGTACGTGCAGCCGCTCCTCCTCCAGAGCGAGGGCACCCGGGCGCGACACCGGAACGAGAGGCTGCTGGTGCTGGGGGGCCGGTCGGCAGACAACGGCCTCTGCGGGGAGGTCTGGGCTGCGGACACGCACTGCCGTTCGTGGACTGCCGTGGGGAAGCTGAGGGGCCCCCTCTACAACCACTGCGTGGCCGTCCTGCACGACTTCGTCTTCGTGTTGGGGGGCCAGGAGAGCTTCGACCCGACAGGCCAGGAGCCTTCCAGGAAGGTAAGACCACCGCCAGGGTCCGGAGGGGCACAGCCGGTGGCTCAGCGCAAGGGAATCCAGCGAGGCAGAGCTTCCCCCTCCCCGAAGGGAGGACCGGGGCAGCCACTGACCTTTCCCTCCTCCAACTCCAGGTGTTCCGGTTTGACCCCTGCTGCAACACCTGGCTGCAGCTGGCCAGCATGCTAGTGCCCAGGACCCGCTTCTACGCGGAGGCGCTGAACGAGCGGCTGGTGGCCGTGGGGGGAGGGGCACCGCTGGGGATGCCCACCGAGGCCGCCGAGGAGTACTTCCTCGGCAAGAATGCCTGGCGGCCCCTCCCACCCTTCCCGGTGCCGGTGGCTGACCACGCGGGGGCGACGCACAGTGGCATCTTGTACATCTCAGGTGCGGAGGGGCAGAGGGGCGGCTGGCGCTGGCCACTCGGGGTTTGGAGCAGCCTGGAGGAAGCAACGGCAGCCCTTCTTTTCCTTCGGCACAGGGGGCATGGCGGGGGGCCAGACGCTGAGCACCATGTACGGCTACCTCCCCCACCTGCGCTGCTGGGTCAGGAACCGCCCGATGGCCTTTGCCCGCTGCGACCACGGCATGGCGACGGTGGGCGACCGCATCTTCTGCCTGGGAGGAAGGGCTCTGGCCAATGTAGGTGGCACTTGCCCCATCCCTCTGCAGGGTTTCGGGGCTCGCCTGGGCCTCCTTGGTAGTGGCCCCTGGCTCTGCCCTACCCTTTGGTCTCTTTGCAGGGCCAGGAGTGGGTTCCCGTGAGCGAGGCGGAGTACTACTGCCCCGCCACTGACCGATGGGCCCGGCTGCCTCTCTCGGCCATCGACCGCTGCCACTTCGGCCTTGCCGGCAGCCAGCTCCAGCTGTACGTCACAGGCGGAGGGTCACTGCGGCGGAGGAGCAAGGAGGCCGGCGTCTGGGTCTGCCAGCCCAGCAGGGGAAGGTGGGCACAGGTGGGCCGCCTGCCCTGGGCCCTGGCTGGCCACGCCTGCTGCTTCGTTCACCTGCCGCCCGCGATTGCCGCCCTTCGGAAGAGAGCAGCGGAAAGGAGCTGGACCCCGGCAGGGTGGGGTTTTCCCAGGGTGACACCCCCCACCCTCAGTGATCCTTCCCCGAGGCCCCCACCCTGCAGAAATGAAATGGGTCGCAGCTACTCACCACAAAGAGCGGCCAGCCCTCGGATCGGGTCCTTACTGGTCAGCATCAGTTCACAGCCCACCTGAAAGACCAGACGTGCCCAGGGTCGATTCCTCAGCGCCCCCTCCCCATCCACAGCAGCTCAGCCCCTCGGCATCACCCCCTCCCCAAGCAGAAAGCCAGCTGGGCCACATCAGCCTTCTCGCTTGAAAACACCCCGCAACCTCAGTGGGAGGAATCTTACGCTCCCCGGCCCAAATCCCCAAATGCTTGTATTGTCATGAAAGGGGGGGGGGGGGTCCATTAACTAAAGACCTGGTGGGTGGGTGGAGGGGGGGAACAGGAGCCTCACTTTATTGGCTTAAGGGTCTCTGGAAAGAGCAAGCGAGGGACGTGGGGAAGAATCTACTGTGTTTTTTAAAATCACAACATCAGCATTAAAGAGACACCAAGACCACACATGTGTGTGTGTGTGTTAATTGTTGCCCAGCCAGGTACAGGCTGAGCTGCCCCACCTGCGAAGGAGGCCGCGATCTTACCTTGACCGGATAGGCTGGAAAGTGGCTCATAAAGTCAGTCTTGTATGGATAGTCCATCATGGCCATCATGGTGAAGGCATTCCGGGCAAACCCGAAGAGCTGCTGGACGTCCGCTGGTGTCGAAAGCGGGTGGCAGAGGGACATCTCGGTGCCAATCTTCCCATAAGCTTAACACAAGAGGAGGAGGGGCGCATTTTGAGTTTAAGGGGGCCGCAACTGGCATCCTCCACCTGGTTACAAAAAGGCTGCAGTTTGGGTTTGACATAGAAGATTGACAGCAGAAAAAGACCTCCTGGTCCATCCCGTCTGCCCTTATACTATTTCCTGTATTTCATCTTAGGATGGATCTAGGCATGTTCAAATTCACTTACTGTGGATTTATCTACCACGTCTGCTGGGAGTTTGTTCCAAGCCTCTACTCCTCTTTCAGTCAAATAATATTTTCTCACGTTGCTTCTGATCTTTCCCCCAACTGACCTCAGATTGTGCCCCCTTGTTCTTGTGTTCACTTTCCTATTAAAAACACTTCCCTCCTGAGCCTTATTTAACCCTTGAACATATTTAAATGTTCCGATCATGTCCCCCCTTTCCCTTCTGTCCTCCAGACTAGACAGATGGAGTCCATGGAGTCTTTCCTGATACGTTTTATGCTAAAGACCTTCCGCCATATTTGTAGCCTGGGTTTCAACCTTCCTGGTGGACTGCAGCGTGGCAATGTATTCAGTCGCCAACCACCCACCGCTTCCCACCCGAAGGGCCACTGTCTCCCCTTCTGAGGTCCCTCCTTTACCTCCAAGCAGGCTGAGATCTTTGATTTGTCTGAAGGCTTCTCGGACAGCTTTGGCACAGGCTGGACTGTAGTTCTGAAAGTCCTGGAAGACAGATGGGATTCCCAAACGAAAGCAAGTTGCAGTACAGTGGTACCTCTACCTAAGAAGGCCTCTACTTACGAACTTTTCTAGATAAGAACCAGGTGTTCAAGATTCTTTTGCCTCTTCTCAAGAACCATTTTCCACTTACAAACCTGAGCCTCCGAAACTGTAACCGGAAAAGTTGGGGAGAAGCCTCTGTGGGGCCTCTCTAGGAACCTCCTGGGAGGAAATGGGGCTGGAAAAGGCAGGGAGAAGCCTCCATGGGGCCTCTCTAGGAATCTCCTGGGAGGAAACAGGTCAGGAAAAGGTGGAGAGAAGCCTCTGTGGGGCCTCTCTAGGAATCTCCTGGGAGGAAACAGGGCCGGAAAAGGCAGGGAGAAGCCTCCATGGGGCCTCTCTAGGAACCTCCTGGGAGGAAACAGGGCCTCCACCCTCCCTGTGGCTTCCCCAGTCACACACATTATTCGCTTTTACATTGATTCCTATGGGAAAAATGGCTTCTTACAAACTTTTCTACTTAAGAACCTGGTCACGGAACGCATGAAGTTCGTAAGTAGAGGGGGGATGAGCAGGGAAAGAGGACCCCCCCACCCACCCCGTCTTACTGCTGTGACGTCCTGGTAGAACTGGCCAGAGTCTCCGATCCCCGCAGTGGACAGGACGGGGGCACTGGCTGCGAGAGCCCCGGACACCAGGTTGGGGTACTTCAGCCTCATGTAGGCGCTCAGCATCCCTCCGTAGCTGGGGAGGGGGAGATGGGGGGGCGGTTATTGGCCTGGGCAGAGGGAGGAGGTGCTTTGCCCCCCCCGGTGCCCCCCCTCACCTGCCCCCGAAGGCGATGACTGGGCAGTTCTGTGCCCAGTGCTGCTCCTTCAGCCCCGCGATGAGGAGGGCGTAGTCGGCCAGGGCTTGCTCCACGCTCAGCAGACCCGTGTTTGGCCCCTGCAGGGAGGCAGCTCCAAAGGGAAGCGACTGCCCGTAATACCTCTGATGAGAGACGCAGGGGCAGAGAGGAGCCGTGAGGATCAGGGAGGACACACACCCCCTGCCCTGCCCGGAGGCCCCCCCCACTCACGTGTTCCGCAAAGACCACCAGCGCCCCCTGCTGCTCCGCCAGCTCCATCAGGAAGCCCGCGTTGAGGGCGAAGCTCCAGATGTCCCCTTCGTTGCCCGTGTAGAAGAAGATGGGGCCGACCCCCGTCTTCCAGAACTCCTCTGGGGAGAGGGGGCACAGTTAGGGTGTTAACAGGCTCAGACTCCCCCCCAAACAAGAGGGAGTGGCTGCGTGTTCTGCCCCACCTCCATCTGTCCATCCATCACTGACCCCTTCAGAGAGGGCCCGCAACTTGATCCACCTCCTCGACCCACAGCTGACATTAGAGCACCATCTTTCGGCTGTGGCGAGGAGGGCGCTTGCCCAGGTTCGCCTGGTACACCAGTTGGGGCCCTACTTGGACCAGGGGTCACTGCTCATGGTCACCCATGCCCTCGTCACCTCGAGGTTCGACTACTGCAACGCTCTCTACATGGGGCTGCCCTTGAAGGGTGTTTGGAAACTTCAGATCGTCCAGAACGCAGATGTGGGAGCTGTCATGGGCCTCTCTGGACATATGCGTGTCTGTCCACCATTCCGCAGACTGCACTGGCTGCTGATCGGTTTCCAGACACAATTCAAAGTGTTGGTGATGACCTATAAAGCCCTACATGGCATGGGAGCAGATGACCTGTGGGACTGCCTCCTGCCACCTGAGTCCCAGTGACCAGTCAGGTCCCCCAGAGTCGGCCTTCTCCAGGTCTCGTCAACCGGACAATGTTGCATGGTGGGGCGTAAGGGAAGAGCCTTCTCTGTGGGGGCCCCGGCCCTCTGGAATCAGCTCCCCCACCCCCCGGAGATTGACACTGTCCCCCTCCTCCTTATTTCTGCCTCCAGGCTTGGGGCCATTAGATCTTGACCCCATGGCCCATAAGTGGGAGGTATGGCTGCGATTGAATTGTGTCATTCATTTTAATATACTGGGTTTGAATTAATTAGATTTGTTTTGTATTCACTGTTTTATATTGTGTCCTGTGAGCCGCCCCGAGGCTTTGGAGAAGGGCGGCATACAAATCTAATAAATAATAATAATAATAATAATAATAATAATAATAATAATGTCAAACCAGAGCCCCCTCTGCAGTATGTGGGGCTGCACAAGGCGGGCTCCCTGCAGAGGCCCCGCCCCCTGCTACCTGGGAGCCCCTCGGAAGGCCCTGCACTGGTGGGGGGGCGGAAGCTGGGAGACCGCGGAGCCCCCAGCTCACCGGAGAGGAGGTACCGCTGCGGGAAGGTCCGGTTGCGCCCGCTCTGGAAGTTGAAGTGGTCCAGCTGCTGCGGGAAGAAGCGCGTCTGGAAGGCTGCGGGGGGGGGGAGGGAGGGGGGAAGTCAGGGAGCGCAGAGGGAAACGCCCCTCCCCCCTCCCCGTGCCGCCCCCCCGCTCACCTGCCGCCCCCCCCAGCGCCGCCAGCAGGAGGAGGGAGGGGAGGAGGCGGGGGGGCCGCGGGGGTCCGGCCGAGATCGCCTCCATGCTGCGCCGCCGCTGCTGCCCGTCACGTGCGCGGAGGTCACGCGCCACTCCCGACCAGCCCCGCCCCCGGGAGGCGTGGCGGCGCCGTCTCCATGGAAACCGAGTCGCCGCGAGCCCCGCCCCCCTCCGCGCGCTCTCCTGGCCGGGCGCCCGCGAAGGTGTGTGTGGGGGGGCCGTTCCTGCTCCGGAAGCCCCGCCCTCTCCGCCCCCTTCTCTCTGCGCGCTCCCCCCCCCGCTGCCCCCGCTGCCAGGCGAGAGGAGGGGGGCGCGCTCTGCACGTGCTCAGAGGCCGGGGGGGCCACTCCAGGCGGCCCCTGCAAGGGGGGGCGCAGGGGGAGGCGCTCTCCCTTCCCCGCCCGCTGGGTGGCGCTGGACCGGGCGAGGCGGAGGCGGGAGCGGAGCGGAGGAGCCCAGCGCCGTCTCTGCGCCCCGCGGTTGGCACCCAGGAGGATCCTCTCTCCCCCCCCCCCGACAGGTGAGCGACCCCCGCCCCGGTGCCCTGGCACGACGCCGCCTCGGCCCCCACGCAGCCCCGAGAGCGGGACGGGAGCCTTCCCCCGTGGCCGAAGCCCCGCCGCCCGCCCTCCTCTGGCCCCGGGACCCGCAAGGAGCCGCCCGGCTCAGCTGCCCCCGGGAGAGGCCGGGCATTGAGGCCACCTCTGCCCCCCCCCCCCCAGGCCCGCTGCCCCGGCCCAGCCCCCCCGAGCCCCGGCCTCTGCCAGGAGGGAGCTCTGGCGGGGGGGGGGTGCCAGGCTGGTGCTGCCCCAGAGCTCTAACGACGCTGGGCGTGACTCCACATCCCAATTCCTGGGAAAGCCCCCCCCCCACCCCCCCCGGGTGATTCGCCTTCTGCGGCTTTGGCTCCGAGCTGGTGCGACGCCCGCAAGGGAAACTTCCTCTGACCCAGATCTCTGCCCGGGGAGGAGCAGCCCAGGTGGGGCCCTGCGCTGGGCTGCTCAGGTGGAGGCCGGCTTTGCCCTGCGGCGTCTGGTTCCGCCGGCTGAGCGCTGGGCTGGTGGGGATGGATGGAGAAGCTGCCCACCATCTCCCGCCTGGGCATCAGGGGCCGGAATGCGGGGGCTGGGGGGCTGGGGGCAGCGTGGCTCTCCCTCTGCTGGGCTCCATGCGCCTCTCGGGGGCTCCGGAGTCAGGAGGCTGCAATGGGGGGTGAGTTGTTTGTGTGTTTGTTTTGTCAAGTGTGTATTGGTGGTATGCAACAATACTGTACAATAATATTTATATACACGATACTAGTAAGGGAGAAACATTGGGACAGGGGACGGAAGGCACTTACGCAGGCCCCTTACTGACCTCTGAGGAATTGGGAGAGGTCAACAGTGGATAATCTAAGGGTGAAGTTTTGGGGGTCAGCTGATACTACAGAGTCTGGTAGTGACTTCCAGGCATCAACTACCTGGTTACTAAAGTCGTATTTCCTGCAGTCAAGTTTCGAGCGGTTTACTTTAAGTTTGTATCTGTTGTGTGATCATGTGTTGTTGTGGTTGAAGCTGAAATAGTCGTTGACAGGAAGAATGTTGTAGCAGATGATTTTACGGGCTGTGCTTAGGTCATGTTGAAGACATTGTGGTTCTAAGCTTTCTCAACCTGGGATTGTGAGTCTAGTTGCGTAGGGTCTTCTGTTGCGAGGGGAGGAGTGGAGGGCTCTTCTAGTAAAGTATCTCTGGACATTTTCTAGGGTGTTTATGTCCGAAATGCGGTGTGGGTTCCAGACAGATGAGCTGTATTCCAGGATTGGTCTGGCGAAATAGAATGTAGCAGATACCGTGTCCTACGCAGAGAAAGTGGGTTGAGGGAAGTGGTAGAGGTTCTCAGCCTTTTGCCAAGAGCAGGACGGAACAGAATTTATTTATTTATTTATTGGATTTGTATTTGTATGGATAGGATTCTTTTACGGGCCAAGTGGGATTGGGCACAGAAGGGATTGGTCTTTGGTGCAGATGCTCTCAGGGGACATCAGAGAGAAAGAGAGATTGGTCCAGAATCATGGCACGTAAGCATTGCCATAGGGTTCGTATAAGCAACCTGGAAACAATCCACATTAATATACATATAAATGGCCAGGATACAGCCAACAAGTCCCAGTCATACCGTCATAAGTGGGAGGAGATGAGTGATGGGAACGATGAGAAGACTAATAGTAACAGTAGTGTAGGCTTAGTGAATAGTTTGACAGTGTGGAGGGAATTGTTTGTTTAGCAGAGTGATGGCATTCGGGGATAAAAACACATTCTTGTGTCTAGTTGTCCTGGTCTGCAGTGCTGTATAGCAACATTTCGAGGGTTGGAGTTGAAACCGTGTGTGTCCAGGATGCGAGGGGTCAGTCAATATTTTCATGACCTCTTTTTGACTCGTGCAGGTGGGCAGCCATTGTCCTTTCTGCAGTTCTGGTTCTCCTCTGAAGTCTGTGGCAGCCCCAAACCCGACAGTGATAGAAGTGCAGATAACAGACTCAAATGATTCCTCTCTGGCAACCGGGTCAGCCGTTCTACAGTGATACCACGGCTGGGCTCACTTGTGTGGGTTGCGTGCAGCTGGGCCGTGGATGCTTTCCTGCTTGGTCCTTCTCCCTGGGGCTCCGGCCTTCTCCTTGGAGGGCCAGACTTGATAGCCTCTGGGCTCCCTTCCTGGCCTCCAGAGCCAGAGCCAAAGTCCTCTCCCCCCCCCCTCCCGGTCTAATTTTTCCAGCCGGCCCTGCCCGGAATGCCCCGTCAGCCCTTTCTGCCTAATGGAGCTGGCATTGATCAGCCACTGCAGGGCCTCTGTGCCAGCTCTGCTTTCGCTGCCAGTGAGATCCGCAGTGGAAGGCGGGGAAGATGTGGTGACAGGCGCACAACACACACACACACACACACACACCTGTGAGCAGGAGTGGAGGCGCTGCTGTGTCTCCAAGGGGAGAAGAGGCCGTCAGGGGGAACCTCCGCAGCCCAGGGCTCCTCAAAGGGGGTCTCCAAGAGGGGGGCTTTCCCTGCAGACGTTTCACGACCCAACTAGACAACAGCATCAGGGGCAGTGGGGTTGGCTGCAAATGCTCCTTTAGATGATGTTCCCTGGTTGGGTCACGAAGCAGTCAGGTTCACAGAGCACCAACAAAACCTAGTGTGGCCTTTATCCCCTCCGTCCACCTGCGTCCCTCCACAGAGCCCCGGCTGTTGCATCCTTCCCATAGCTGGCCTAAGGAGCCGAGGCGGGGCCTCCTCCGTGCCTGCTCCCTCGGTCGTCACGGGCCTCGGGTTCTTGGGTCCAGCAAAGCCGTTTCTTTAGACCAAAGCCGCAATGCTTGCAAACAAGGTCCACAGCTACAACATCCTTGTGTGCTTTTCATTTGTTTTCGAATTTTCCTGATTTTCAAAGTGAGCCTGGCGTTTTCTCTGTTCCGTACTTTAGCCTGATTTGGGGTTTTGCCCCAGAAAGTTTAGCCCACACCCGCCAATTAGCGGTACCCCAAGGAAAGGAAAATGCATGAGAAATTAGGCTGGGTGCGTGGCCTTGAGGGAGGGGCCCCGCTGTGTTAGCAGGCCACAGGCTGGGAACCCAGGGCAAGTGCTCGGTTTTTACGGAGCCGGGAAGGAATTGAGTGGGGGGAGTCGGGCGGCACCAGGACTTGTAAAGCAGAGGCAGGTGGGAGCAGCTCGGGGGCCTCTCTCTCTCTCAGCCCCCCTCCCCCCACATGCCACAAAGGGCATTCCTGCTGTGGTGTTGTGTCCAGCCTGGGAAACTGGAGGCTGCCCCCTCCTGAACAGGCCTGTTTGTGTCTGGTGGACAATGGGCCCCTTTTGCCAGCCCTGCCTGTCTCTGCAGCGGATTCAGAGGGGGGGGGACCCTCACAATGCCTGGGCCAGGGCGGGGGGGGGCAGTTCCACCTACGATGCCAGGAGGGAGGGACGGGGGGGGCTGTGGCAGATGCTGCTCCCTCCACCCAGGAGCTGCCCCAGACAGCAGGGGAGGCCAAGAACACAGGGCAGGAGTTTAGCCCCTGGGAGGCTCAGCCTGACCCCCACCCCCCTCCCTCCCTGAGGGTCAGGAGCAGGCCTGGGGGGCTGGGCTTCTCCTTCCTGGGAGTCTTGAGCACCCACTTAAGTCCTGGAGCAGCAGTTCAGCTGGAGAGGCGGATGGAGAGCCCTTCAGCCCCAGAGAGGCCCCAAAGTGCCTCCCAGGACCCGCCACTCCCTCCAGTCCCGGGAGCTGCTGCTGCCCCCCCCCCCCATTCCCCTTCCCCCCAGTTTGGTTGAGTGAGAAACAAAACCTCTCCTTTCTCTCTGCCTCTCTTTCCCTTTCTTTCTTTCTTTCCTTCCTTCCTTCTTTCTTTTTTCCTTCCCTCCCTCCCTCCCTCTTTCTTCCCTTCCTTCCCTCCCTCTCTCCCTCCTTTCCTCCTTTCTTTCTTTCTTTCCTTCCCTTCCTTCCCTCCCTCCCTCTCTCCCTCCTTTCCTTCCTTCTTTCTTTCTTTCCTTCCCTTTCTCCCTCCCTCCCTTCCCTCCCTCTCTTTCTCTCCTCTCTGCAGGGCCTGCCTTCACCATGCACAAGGTGGCTCTGGCCTCTCCGGATTTCTCCGGCTCAAGCCCCTGCTGTGAGGAGACCCCGGACACTTACTGCCCAGAGGATGACCGGTGGCAGAGGCTGCGTACGGCTGTCCGGAAGCTGGAATTCTGGGAAAACTTTGAGGCGGAGCTGATAGGCAGCGGCTTCTTCTCCCAAGTGTTCAAGGTAGGGAGGGGCTCCACTGGGCGCGTTCAGCTCCCCCACCCACCAGGTTGCCCCCTGGGCCCATTGCCCTACGGTTCCCCTCCCTAGATGGGCAGCGGAAGCCCCAACCTCTCTCCCCGAGTCCTGTTCCCAGGGCGGCTGCAGTGGCTCCATGCGCAAGAGCCGAGCCCTCCCTTCCCCAAACGTCTGAAGTCCAAGCTTCCTGCTTGCATGAGAAACACGGCTGCTCTGAAGGCCTGGTCCCCCCCCCCCTTTAAAAAGAAAATATCATCTTTATGAAAGATAAATAGGGGGGGCTACATAAAGCAAAAGGACTATGCGGATATTGGTGCAAATGTATATGGGTTTAGAGTGGACAGGTACAAGTCAAAACACAGAAGAGGAAAGAAAGCTAGAGAGAGAGAAGGAAGGAAGGAAAGAAAGATAAATTCACGTCTATAAGTTTATCAGAACTGTAGATGAAAGTTTTGAGTTTCTGAACTTGAGTCAGAGTTTAAATTTTGTCGTATTGAACCAGTTCATCCTTGTATCAATGACTCGTAAAGTTATTTTGTAAGTTTGTGGGAGGGTTGTGTGGGTGAAAGGCAAGAGGGTCACACTGGGGCCTGGTTCCCTTCTCGCCCCCTTGTCCCGTGGGACAGCCCGACACTGTGTGGAGCGTTCTGGAAGTGAGGGACAAGTGCGTCAGGGCCTGCCACTCCTCCTCCTCCTTATCTGGCGACTGAGGCACCTGGTGCCAGGTGGGGGCACGACAAAGGCGGCTGCTCTGAGTTCCAGGATTCCCTCCTGCTGTCGCGAAGGTAGCCGAGGCCTTTCGCGGTTCCTCTCCGGGCCCCTGAGGCTGACCCTCCCCCGCAGGGCCATTCTTGCAGCCCAAAGAAGACGGGGTCAGAATCGGCCAGGCCTGGGCCGGGCGCAGGAGACGGTGCCCCTCCCTTAGGAAACCAGGTTGCAAGGCCTTGGTCTCTTCAGCCTTGAAAGGCGGCGTTGAAGGGGGGACTTGACCGAAGGGTATAAAATCCTGCGTGGGATAGAAAAGGTGGACGGAGAAAAATCTTTTTCTCTATCTCACAATACTAGGACGAGGGGACACTCCCTAAGGCTCACAGGTAAGAAACCTAGGACAAATAAAAGGAAATATTTCTCCACCCAGAGTGTCCTTGGTTGATGGGACTCCCTTCCAGAAGAGGTCGTGACATCTGTCAGCCTGGAGAGCTTCAATTGGTCAAGGAGGTCAAGGGTCAAGAACAAGGGGGCACAATCTGAGGTTACTTGGCGGAAAGATCAGAAGCCACGTGAGAAAATATGATTTGACTGAAGGAGGAGTAGATGCAACACAACTGAGGCGGCTTCTTTTTTAAAACTGACCGGGCCCTTGGAGGAAGCTGACCCCCGTCTGGCTCTCGGTTTCAGCTTCCTGGGCAGAGCAGCCCCCTCCTCGTGCAACAGAGCGCAGCCTTTCCATGGCTGATGGAGCCCCTGGCCCTGCCCTGAGCTTCCCCCTCCGTGCGCCTGGACGCCCCCTTGATTGCGGTGGGGCTGGGTGGCTTGAGGAGGGCGGCCGAGAGGGAAAGGGAGGGGGAGGATTAATGTGCAGCCTTGAAAGCATTTTTATGGGGCCACGGTTAAAGAGACGCTGCTGCAACCCACTGCCCGGCTTGGCTCTTGCACCAGGCTCCTGCCTCACTCCCGACACCCCCCCCCAAGAAGGAGCCTAATGGGGTTTTTATGGAGAGAGTAGAGAGCCCCCCCCCACCGCCCAGAAGAGGCCAAACAAGGCTGCCTGTCAATTAGATGACTTTGCAACAAAGGAACCCTTAGCGCATCCCCTGAATCCTTTTCAAAGGCTGCCAGAGGATCGCTCCCCCGCTCCTCCTCCTCCTCCTCCTCCTCCAGGGTTACTCACAGCTTCATAAAATACTCCCACTGCTGCTGCTGCCCTGTGTTGGGAAGGGAAAATAGCTTTAACGTTTCTCTCCGTGTCCCTGGAGCCCCCCAGAAGCGCACGGAGCATTGTCCCCACACGTGGATAGGCCCCCAACACCTGTGCTGAGCTTTCTCCGACACAAAATGCTTTGGGCTTCTGCCCTCCTCGTTTCCACCTGGGCTGGGAATGATGGGAGATATGACTCAGCCATCCAGGAGAAAGTTTGAAATATAGAAACATAGAAGACGGACGGCAGAAAAAGACCTCCTGGTCCATCTCGTCTGCCCTTGTACTATTTCCTGTATTTTATCTTAGGATGGATCTGTGTTTATCCCAGGCAGGTTTACATTCAGTCCCTGTGGATTGACCAACCACGTCTGCTGGAAATTTGTTCCAAGTATCTACTCCTCTTTCAGTCAAATCATATTTTCTCCCGCGTCTGATCTTTCCCCCAACTAACCTCAGATTGTGCCCCCTTGTTCTTGGGTTCACTTTCCTATTAAAACCACTTAAACCCTCCTGAACCTTATTTAACCCTTGAACATATTTCAATGTTTCCATCGCGTCCCCCCTTTCCCTTCTGTCCTCCAGACTCTACAGATGGAGTCCATGGAGTCTTTGCTGCTAGGTTTCATGCTTGAGACCTTCCACCGTTTTTGTTTCTGGCTGCAAATGCAGCTTCTCCAAGGCATCCCCTTCAAGCCCAGTTCCGTTCACCCGTGGGATTCCCTGCCCCAGGAAGAGGCCAGAGCCATCAATGCCAAGCAGCTCAGAGGAGCCTCTGGTGCTATTAATGGCCCCTGGCAAGGCCACTAATCCTTCGAGTAGCTGAAGCTTTGCCCTGATCGCCTCCTGCTCTTTAATGATTTACTCTCTGGGCCAAGCTGGCTCCCCTACGACCTGTGGACCTCAACTCCCAGAATCCCTGAGCTAGCATGATGGGCTCAGGAGTTCTGGGAGCTGAAGTCCACAAGTCACAGAAGAGCCCAGCTGGCCTACTCCTGCTCTGGGCCGATGTTGGGCTTGGGCGGACCTTCCAGAGGCAGCCCTGGACCTCTGAGAGGCAGCTGCACCTGGGTGGGCGCCCGCAAAGGTGGAGGTCGCCTGCTCTGACGCTACCCATGTGCCTGGGCTCCTGGCAGGTGGTGCCGCGTCCCGGGTCAAAGGCCATGGTGGTCAAGATTTACAAGAACGATGCCGACCAGGAGGGGATTGTGCGCGAGATCAGCTTGTTGCAGAAGCTCTCCCACCCCAACATCGTCAGGTGGGTCCCTTGAGTAGATCCCCTGGGGGCGGGGGAGGGGGGCGTGGCAATAGGTCCTTCCCGCTGCCTTGACCCTCCTGCCCCAGTGCTGGGAGGGAGGTCCTAGCGTTGCCTTTCCCTTCCTCTAAGGTACCTGGGGATCTGCGTGAAGGAGGAGAAGCTGTACCCCATCCTGGAGGTAAGAGGGGGGGGATCTCTTTCCCCTGCACAAACAGCAGCTGTCAGTCATCCGGGCCAGGCTCCTTTTAAAGGAAGGGTCCCATGATCTGAGTGCTGGGCAGGAAGAAGAGGTTTTTGGCTCTTGGGAATCTCTTCCCTGGGGGGGGGGGATTTGTCCTCCTCCTGGAACAGCGGAAGCTGAGCTTCTCCCGGGGGGGGGGGGGGCTTCTGTGGCCCCACGCGTCATGTTGCATTTCAATTTTTTATCTCCTCTTTTATTCTCGTGTTGCATTGTTTTGTGGCATTCTTGTGAGACCCCCAAAATCCCACAATCGCAGCAACACCCCCCTTTGATAAATAAGTGTCCTCTCTCCACTTGGCTCGCAATGGGTCTGATGCCCCCAGAGTGGGGAGTTGAGGGGGCTGATATAGCTCCCTCTGGACCTTCACACTCTAGGACCAAGATGATGTAAGGGGGGGGGCGGGAAACCCCAACTGAGTCTGTGTCTCAGTGTTAAAAACAACCCCCCCCCCCCCCGAGGGAATTCCCAGTTGGAAAATCCCGGCTCTTACAACCACAGAAGCTGAAGGGGGGGGGCAGCTTCCTTCATTTTATTTATTTATTTTATTATTTATTTATTTTGTCGAGTACACGTTGGAGGTACGTAAAGATAGAATAATATTCATATACGTGGTACTAGTAAAAAAAAAAGAAGAGGAAGAAACATTGGGGCAGGGGACGGAAGGGGCACTGGGGCACTTATGCCCGGCTCTTCCCCTCTCTTCTGCATGGGGGGGGGGGGTGGGGGGGTTGTGGTTCAGCGGGGCCTTCCC
Source organism: Erythrolamprus reginae (assembly GCF_031021105.1). Taxonomy (NCBI): domain Eukaryota; kingdom Metazoa; phylum Chordata; class Lepidosauria; order Squamata; family Dipsadidae; genus Erythrolamprus; species Erythrolamprus reginae. The sequence goes on from NC_091957.1 coordinate 585,517, forward strand.
CGTGGGTGGGGCTGCAGCTCCCCTCCTCCTTGGGGTGCTGGAGAGGGTGGGCGTGGGGGTGTTTCGGCCTCCGTGGGAAGCAACTCAACCCCCCCCCTTCTTCCCTTCAGTACGTGAATGGCGGCTGCCTTGAGGACCTCCTGGCCTGCAAAGACACCTCCCTCAGCTGGAAGGAGAAGGTGGCCCTGGCCTCCGACGTGGCCCGCGGGATGGTCTACCTCCATGCCAGGAACATCTACCACCGCGACCTCAACTCCAAGGTGGGCTCTCCCTCCAGCCTCCTTCCCCCCCCCCCAAGGCTCCTTGGGAGCAGACAGACAGACAGACAGACAGACAGACATAAAAATAACAATTGCAATACCTAAATCCAATTAAATTAAAATTAAACAATCTAAAACCCCAGCCACACTCATTCACGCAGTCGGCCAGGGGCCCGAGATCTCATGGCCCCAACCCTGGTGGCATAAGTGAGTCTTAAGACTCTTGCGGAAGGCGAGGAGGGGGGGGCAGTGCGGATCTCTGGGGGGGGGGAGCTGTTGTTCCTTCTTTGGGGCTGGGGGCATGAAGATCTGGGCAGTTGATCCCAGAGCAGGGTCCGCCCAAGAGGGAAAAGGCTGGAGGGAGCCTGGGCCAGTCCAGTTCCCAGAGGTGCCCCGTCCGGCCCTCTCCGGCCACAGCCTGCCCCCTTCCTAGAGAACTCCCGCTGGGCCTGCCAGGAGACTGAATGGTCGTGTCCCCCCGTCCACCTGTTTTCCAGAACTGCCTCATTCGAGTGAGCCCGCGAGGGCGGGAGGCGGTGGTGACGGACTTTGGGCTGGCCAAGGAAGTGGCGGAGCTCTCGGGCCAGTGTCCGGAGCGGAAGCTCTCACTGGTGGGCTCGGCCTTCTGGATGGCTCCCGAAATGCTGCGGGGGGAGCCCTACGACCAGAAGGTGCCTCCCTCCCTCCCCCCGGGGGTGCTGGCTGGGCCTGGGGGCTTGGGGGGGGGGCTTGAGGGAGGGGGGCTGGCGAGTTCCCTGCGGCTGAGCCGGGCTCCCTCCTTGGGCAGGTGGACGTCTTCTCCTTCGGCATCCTTCTCTGCGAAATTCTGGGCAGGATTCCCGCTGACCCCGAGGTGCTGCCACGGACCCAGGTGACCCCCAGGAGACCCCCCCTCCCCATCCCAGAAATTGGTCCCGAGGGGGCCTTCCTGCCCCTTTGCCCCCTTACAAAGCTTCTGCAGCTTTGACCTCCTTTGGGAAGGCCATCTGGAAGGGAAGCCGAGTGGGGAGGGGGGCCAAGGACACCCCCCCTTGAGACCCTCCTCCTCTCCCTCCCTCCAGGACTACGGCCTGGACGTGGCTGCCTTCCACAGCATGATCCAGGAGTGTCCGGAGCAGGTCTTGGATTTGGCGGCCGCCTGTTGCAGGGTGAGCCTCTCCTGCCCCAACGGAGGCCGGAGACCCCCGGGTGGGCTGGGCAGCAGAGCCTCCCTCTCCAGGGGCATCTGCCTGAGAGCTGTGGAAGCGTGGTGGGGCCTCGTGGGGGACAGAGGGACCAGGGGGCTTCTGGGAGGGAGAGAGGGGGCCTGGAGGTGGGTGACTTTGGCAGCTGCCCCTTGACTCACCCCCCTTCTTTTCCCCCCTCCCCCCCCAGATGGAAGCCTTCAGGCGCCCCCCCTTCTCCGAGATCCTGCAGGAACTGGAGGACACAGGCAAACGGCTGGAGTCCCCCGCAGAGAAGCAGCCCCCACCTTGACGCACCCACCCCACACCTGGGGAAATGTGGACTGAAGCCTACCTATATGCCTCAAAGGAAAAGGTCCTGCTGGGGGTGGGAGGTCAGCCCCCCTTCCCCCCCCCGGCCAGATCGGAGGCTTGGCGAGTGGAAGACGCAGCCCCCTCTCCCCACCCCTGCCCCCTCTCTTCTGGACGCCCCTTTGGTCCTTCTGGACTGAGTGATATTGTTGCAAGAAAAGAAACCTCTTCCTTGACCCCCTTCAGGTGGCTCTGGCCAGTGAGCCCAGCTGCGGCCATCAGCTGCCCCCAGTCCTCACTCAGACCCCTTCCTCCCCCTCCAGACCCCAGGGCCCCCGCAAGGGAGCTGCTGCCCGATGAGAGGCGTCACGCCCGGAGAGGGGGCCCACTGCAGGGGGGCAGAGCCCGGCTCTCTGCGTATCTTGAGGGGGGGGGGCGTAGGGGGTGGCCTGGGCATCTCAGCTGCTTGGGGGCGTCCCCAGCCACATTGTCTGGGAGGGCAGAGCCTGGGCAGAAAGGGGGGCTGCCCTGGCCGGGTTGGCTCTCCTGTACCTCCCCCACCCCCCATGGTTGACCCACTCCCCTGGCCCAGAATGGCAGCGAACGGGCCCCCTGGTTCCCCTTAGCCCATGAGCAGGCCTGGAGAAGACCCCCCCCTCTCTCCCCCCCCTTCTCTGGGCTCCTCTTCCCAACCGGGCCGAAATATTGCGGTTCTGCCGGGGGGAGCAGATACTTGGGGAGTCCCCGGGGAGACCTCCGGGTGGGGAGGGGGGCTCTGGGAGCACTCCCAAATTTCAGGAACAGGGGGGCCCCTGAACCCATCCCAGGCACCCAGGCCCCTCCTCGTGGACCCCCCAGGGCCCTGGGCATCCCATAATAGCTGCCCGAAAGGCACTATTGCAGGTGGCCGTGCGTCCCAAATGCGCCCTCTGCAGACCAAGGTTGAAAACGCGTCTCTTGTCTTTGTAAATCAATAAGTTGTGAGCTTTTCCCCAAAACTCCTTAAAACAGCAAACAGCGACAGCCCCTCACACACTTCACTTGTATTGTGTATGTGTGTCTTTGGGTTTCTCCCCTCCCCCCACCCATGTACTGGTAGACCTGCATAGACCTGTGCCCACCACAAGGTGGAGCCCTCGCACCAGCTGTGCTGCATTTGGCGATAGACCTGCATAGACCTGTGCCCACCACAAGGTGGAGCCCTCGCACCAGCTGTGCTGCATTTGGCGATAGACCTGCATAGACCTGTGCCCACCACAAGGTGGAGCCCTCGCACCAGCTGTGCTGCATTTGGCGATAGACCTGTGCCCAATCGCACTTGGCCCATAAAGAATTCTCTTCTATCATATTCTACTAGTAGCAAGGCTGGAGCGCGGGCGTGCAAACGAATGCGCGGGTTAAACGGTTTGGCGCGATCTCAACCCTAGCACCAGCTGTGCTGCATTTGGTGGTAGACCTACATAGACCTGTGCCCGCCACAAGGTGGAGCCCTCACACCAGCTGTGCTGCATTTTGATGGTAGACCTACATAGACCTGTGCCCGCCACAAGGTGGAGCCCTCGCACCAGCTGTGCTGCATTTTGATGGTAGACCTGCATAGAGCTGTGCCCCCCACAAGGTGGAGCCCTGGCACCAGCTGTGCTTCCTTTGGGGAATTCCTCTGCTGGATGTGGGCAGTGGGAGCATTCTGCAGGCACCTTCCGTGCTCTGGCTCAGGGGACGCTTCCCCCTCCTCTTCCTCTTCCTCATCTCTGTTCTCCAGCTGGTATTTTATTTTATTTTTTCAAAGATTTTTATTGTGGGGTGTTCCCCCCCCCCGGGTAATAAATTTCCATATTTTATATATAACCGTGTTCATTTGCCTGTTTGTTTACTTTTCCATCCCTTGACGTATCGTTATAATCCATGCATAATATTTACATCCCCTTTCCTTCAAATCCGCACTTTCCATACTTTTCAAATACACATTTTACTTCCGGTTGCATTTTATCCTGGGGGCGGGGGGCTTCCCTCTCCCTTCCAGGGGGCATCGCGACTCTCTCGGATCCGTATTCGTCTTTGTCTTTTTAATATCGTGGTTGAATCTGCGCATGAGGCCCCCAATCCACCCTTGTGCTCTGGCCTCCCAGTTGGTCTCTACGTTTAAGGTTTTATTGTTTCTCTGTTTTTGAATTGCTCCCCTGGATTCATCGACTGTTCTCTCTTCGTTTAGCATTTCTCTTTCTCCTTCTTCTTCTTCTTCCAACGTTACTCTAGGTTCTTTTGAATAATCTTTCATTCCACCCCCCCTAACAATTGCTTCTTTCCTATGTAGGTTCTCAAAATAATTAATTGCAACCCTCTGAATTTCTTCTTCCTTATTTGCAAATTTCCTCTTTGGTCTTGAAGGTGGTGAATTATCCTATTTTCCTTTCCTTTTTCTATTTTATAAGCCAGCCAACTTCCTGGCTTGTTAGCATGTTCAAGCAGGTGTCGGTTCATGTATTTGACGTTATTTGCATATTCTGCCTGTTCTAATAGAGTCAATTCAATTTAATTTGTGTTTGTGCTAACAATTTGACAGTTTGCTCATCACCTGGTTTAGTTCGGAGATTACTTTCCAATTGGCCTATTTCTTTCATTAAAATATCTTCTTTCTTTTCTCCTCTTTGACACGTAAGGTGTTGTCACTCCTCTCCTATAAGCATTGGTGTATCTCACAAATGCTGTAGAGAAGTATGTTGTTTTTTATTTAGACCAAGAAATATAGACGACATTGACCATCCCATTATAGTCCACACTGCATATACTGTATTTACACAGTTTATTTCAATGACTTTTTTTATAAAACTCGTTTTGATTTCTGTTTGGGGCACATATGTTAGCCAATAGCATTTCCACCCTCCCTATTATCATTTCCAACATTAATAGTCTTCCTTTCAAATCTGCATAAATTAATTTCGCTTTTATTCCATTTCGCACATGTGTCACTCACTCCTCTCTTTTTATTATCGGCCAAGGCTGCAAACAATTCTCCTAATTTCTTACATCCCAGGTATTTTTTATTTTGCTTTTTTATATGGGCCTCTTGGAGACATATAACATCTACATTTTGTTCAATCAATTTCATATATATATATCAAGAATAGTCCTAAAAATGCGAGTTCCAGGTACGTGTGTGAATGATGAGGCAGCAGCCATCTTGATCACCGGAACATAGAAACTTTAATAAAACCACTTAGCTTTCGTTAGCGTGCTGCTAACTTCGTCAGAGTATTAAAATGCCATGGGAGACAATCACCTTTATAAAGCATTATTCAGTCTGCTCATTGCCCGCGTCATAGGGCCACACCCTTCCCTCCCCTCTGTGGCAAGCCTAATTGTGGGCTTGCTCATGCTGGCTAACGGGGGATCTACCGCTTTTACTCGTGTCTGTTGCCTCTTTCCCTCCCCAAGGGAGGAGGTGGAGTTACGAGGCAATACTTCGGAGGTGTTTGGTATTACTTTCCCCCCCCCCATTATCGTTGTTATTTTCTATAGCGGTACATGTCTGCTCTTGCAATTTTTTTGCCCATGCCCTCATCTTAGGTCTGCACTGTTCTAATCCCCCCTTGTCCCCTGTGTTGGCACTGCATTGTGCCCCTCCCCCTCTACCTCCATGTTGCTCCAGTATGTTCCCTTGCTTCCCGTTGGGGGTTGCTCTACCCTCATTTAACTGGTTTCTATGCCCGGCCTGGGGAATTCTGTTAGGGGCTTTATCCAATCCTAATGACCTATCCCCTTTAAGTCGTTGCTGGTGCCTTAAAGCCTGGTATGCCGATGGCATATCAATATGTCTATTTAAAGAATTTTCATTGGAGAACCAGGCTTCCTTTAGGAGGCGACCTCCCTTGGTTTCATCTCGCGCCAGAATCTCAGTTCCCTGGAAATCGAAGCCATGATCCTGCTCCTCCATGTGTATCCAAATCTGGGAACGCTGTTCATGACGTCGGACCGCCAATTTGTGTTCGTGTATACGAGTTCTCAATCTTTTTGCCGTTTCCCCCACATAGTGGTGTGCACAATTATTGCAGTTTATACGGTAAATTACCGAGGAGGACTCCCATGGCATTTTAATACTCTGACGAAGTTAGCAGCACGCTAACGAAAGCTAAGTGGTTTTATTAAAGTTTCTATGTTCCGGTGATCGAGATGGCTGCTGCCTCATCATTCACACACACACACACACATATATATATATATATATTACAAAATCATCCAATCCATATACATTTATAAACAATATTTGTCTCTCCATTTCCATTATTCCTAATTGTCTGCAGTTCTTAGACTTTCCTTGTTCTGGCAACTCTTTATGTCTTTTCTTCTCTGTTTTTGTTGCCTCTCGGTTGTTACTTTACCCCTTTCTTCTTCTTCTTCTTCTTCCTCTTCTTCTTCTTCTTCTTCTTCTTCTTCTTCTTCTTCTTCTTCTTCTTCTTCTTCTTCTTCCTCTTCTTCTGGACTCTGATCCTCTTAAACTCTCCTAATCTCTCTCTACTAGATTATTTCCTCCCCCACCCCCACTCTCCGTTCATACATTACATTTTCTACACTATTTATTTTCCTTCCCCCCCGTGCCACATTATTCCTACGGGAACGATGCATTTAAATAACATATTTTTCCTGCTGAATACAGTGGCTGGGGTCCATAATCTTCTCTCTCGGATTCTTCTGGGGGTCTGTTTCAAGAGTTATAGTTTCTTTTTCTTTAAAGACCGAGGGTTCTCACCTTGCCAATTTATAAACAATGTCTCCAACTTATTTTCGCACAAATCTTCCCACACTTCTCTGGGGAGATGATGCTTCTTCTTTGCATAGTCAGTGTGGACCCTATGAATTCCGTCCATTTCACGGCTTGCTTGGATTAGATTCCAGAGTCCCCAAACCTGGCAACTTTTAAGACTTGTGGACTTCAACTCCCATAGCTGGCTGGAGAATTCTGGGAGTTGAAGTCCACAAGTCTTAAAAGTTGCCAGGTTTGAGGACCCGTGTTCGAGAGACTGTTTTGCCACTGGCCCTTGTGTTGGATGCCCCTTCAAGGGGGTGGGGTCAACTCTGGATGGAGTCTGGCCTCTGAGCAGAAAGGACGAGCAGGCAGCCCCGGAGGCCCCTCCAGCCCAGAGCCCCCCCTGGATTAATGGGCAGTTGCAGGGCGGCCACTCAGGGCTCAGGAAGCCTGCAAAACGGGGACAGAAGCATTTTGGCCAGGAACGGCTGTCTTTCCTGTGGGGGGGGGCAGCGGGGGGTGGGGTGGGGCTCCCTTGTTGCAATTCCAACCCACTCCAACGTCTTCAGCCTCCTCCTCTTCCTCTGAGGGCTGGGGAATCCCATCCTCCCCACTGGCCCCCACTTCAAGAGACTTGGCCAAAATAAAATTTGAATTTATTGTTTTTGTCATTTACAAGGCAATAAATTAACAAGGGCATCGATTTCTAAAAGCAATTAGGTTTCCGGGCCTCCTCTCACCTTGCCCAGGGCACGGCCAGTCCATAAATCAGGGGAGGACGGGGCGTGTTGGTGGGGGGGCTAAACAGGGTGGGGGCTCCCGTGCCAGCCCCTCTCTCGACTGAGCCTTCAAGGCACGGAGGGTTTGGAAGCCGGGAGGGGGGGGCTGCACCAGGCTGCCTGGAGAGGTCTGTGGGGCAGCCCCAGTTGCTTCTGTAGCTCAAACGTGGGGGCCCCAGCAGTCTCCAGACCTTTGTGCCCCCAAGGGGGGAGAACAATACACTACAGAAAGGGAAAGAGTGGAAGGAGGGCTGGCCTCTAATTTTAGATCCAGGGGTGGACACCCTCAAGTACACGCACGGCCGAACCTGTGCGAGTGAGCACAGAGAGGGAGCCGGCAGGTGTTCAGGTAAACTAGGGTGAGTCGCGGGGACCTTGGCAGGTGGCCCCCCTCCCTCCTCCTCTGTGCTGGCACAGGAACAAAAGTGGTGGCCGTTGTTGAGCTTGGCCCAGGCTGCCAACTGTGGCCAGCTTTGTTAATTGGGACGGAGACCCCCCCCCAGTGTGCTTTGATGTGCGTATTTGAATCCCCACCAGAAGAAAAAAAAATCCCATTATGGGAAATGAACCTTCGGGGAGGGGGGGGAAGCGGAGAGATAACTGCCCTATTGGCTCAGTGTGGCTCCCTGAAGCCCCACCCAGGGAGGGTCCCCCCAGGAGGTCAGAGGAGGAGGTCTGGGACGGGGGGGGGGCCTTCCTCCGCAGACCCTGCCTGCTGAGTAAACTGGGCCCCTCCAGGATTCCTGGTGTCTGGGTGTGTGTGTGTAAAGGGGGGGTACGTCCTCGCTCTTGGCCAGCCTTTCCACCCCTGACCTCTGCTCCCAGGAGTGGGTGAGGCAATTCCCTGCCCAGCTGGGGCCCACTGGGTGCCCAGGAAGAGTCTTGCAAGGGGGGGAGGGCACTTGAGGGAGGGGCCGAGGAAAGCTCCAAGCACCCAAAAGTTTGTGGGACTGTGCAAAATCGAGAGAGGGGGACGGGGGGATGCCCGGACTCTTCGGTCTGCATTCAGCTGTTGTTGACAAAGCCCAGCTCCGATTCCGTCAGCAAAGAGTCTCTCGAAAGGAGAGGAACGCAGCCACACACACAGCCTCACACCACCACAAGTTGTCCAGGACATGGCGGGTAAACCAGAGAGGGGCCGGCAGAGGCTGCTGCCCAATGTTGGGAGAAGCGAAGGGGGCCGGAGGCAGCCTGGACGCTCCCCCACCGTTGTGGCCCCACCTCGGCCCAGAGTGAGGCTCAGCCGGGCTCTTCAGGCCGCCTCTGGTGCACCGCGCGAGGGGCCGGTCAAGAGTTTTCCCGGACCTGGTAGTATTCCTTGGGCATCCAGGACAGCTTCACGTTGTGGATCTGGGACTGGGGCCCGATCTTGTAGTCCCAGCAGTACTCGGGCGAGAGCAGTTTGGTGGGCTTGTGGAGCAGGAAGTACTTGTTGAGGTGGCTCTCGTCGTGCCACACGGCCTCCACACTCCGCCTCTTGTCCTGCAGGATGCCCTGGTAGCACTGGCGGGTCAGGTTCAGCACCTGCAGCGGGACGCCCCCAAAGACGGCCCCGTGGTAGTAGTAGTCCCCCTCCTGGTAGGAGATGTAGGCAGCCGACTCGGGGCGCCGCTCGTAGGTGAAGGCCTCCCTGTCGGCGTTGTAGAACCAGGCGTGGAGCTGGGCCACGGAGGTGTCCAGGGCCTCCGCCCCGTAGGGGCTCTGGAAGACCTGGTCGACATCCATGCAGAAGACAAAGTCCACCTCGAAGCGGATGCTCTCCTCGATCAGGTCCCCGATGGTCTTCATGCGCATCATGCTGGCGTCCTGCCAGCGGTGCGGCTGGCTGACCCGGAAGAGCTTCAGTGTCCGCTGGGGGCCCAGCTTGACCTCGGGCACCCTGGAGAGGTCATCGACCAGGATGTAGAAGATGACCCTGTGGCCCCTCATGAAGAAGGTGTTGGCGGAGACCAGGAAGTCCCTCAGGTATTTGTCCAGGTACCTGGGTGGGGGAAGCAAAGGCGGCTGGGATGAGGGGGGGCAGGTGCTGCCACCCCCGACCCAGCCCTCCGTCCACCTGAGCCCCTCCTGGGACGGCTCAGACTCAGGCCAAACCCTCCGGATCAGCCTGGGCGAGGCAGTTGGGAACCCAGAAGATGGACGGCAGGAAAAGACCTCCTGGTCCATCTCGTCTGCCCTTCTACTATTCCCTGTGTTTTATCTTAGGACACTTACTTCCCAGTGGCGAAGACGGTCAGTCCAACGGTCACCTTCTGCCGCTTGTAGTGATCATCAAGGGTGGCGCTCTTGAAGGTCCCGTGCCACACGATGGGGGCTGACCAGGGGCTCATGGTGGACACCTCTGTCCGTGCGCTGCCCGGGGCGGAAGGAGAACACCAATGTCACTCTGCTGTCATCTGAGTGAGAGTCAGCTCGCCCCCCCTCCCACTCCAAAGCAGCCTTCCAGAAAGCCCCCCCCCAATGGGGATGTGAGGCTCGGGAGTCTCCGATTGGGAATTCCAGGCGGAAGGAAGGGGGGGGGCTTGGCCGCAGCTCTCCCCCCACCTCGTGTTACAAGGTTTACCAGGGAGGGGCTGGAAGTGGGAAATGTTTGGCCTTTCAGCTGGCTGATTGGAGCCAGATGTTTGGGAAACCTCCTCCCCCTCCCCCTCCTCGGGATTTAATTTAGAGCAAAACGAGGCAGGAGCCTTTCCCCGACTTCCTTCTCCTGCCCTGGACTGGAGGCAGGCTATTTTCAGCCTGCTGACCGGAGCTGCTTCCAAGCCAACCCTAATAATAATAATAATAATAACAACCACAGAGTTGGAAGGGACCTTGGAGGTCTTCTAGTCCAACCCCCTTCTTAGGCAGGAAACCCTACACCACTTCAGACAGATGGTTAGTCAACATCTACTTGAAAACCTCCAGTTTAATTGTTTCTACTTTGTGTGTTTAAATAAAGTTTACTTTTATAAATTAAAAAAGAAAACAGAAACCCTCCAGTGTTGGAGCCTTCACAACTTCTGGAGGCAACTTCTGTTCTACTGATTTAATTGTTCTAACTGCCAGGAATTAGTTCTCCTTAGTTCTAAGTTGCTTCTCTCCTTGTTTAGTTTCCACCCATTGCTCCTTGTTCTGCCCTCATGCGCTTTGGAGAATAGCCTGACTCCCTCTTCTTTGGGGCAATAACCCCTGAAATGTTGGAAGGCTGCTATCATGCCCCCCCGGTCCTTCTTTGCATTAAACTAGACATAAACCCAGTTCCTGCAACTGTTCTTCCTAGGTTTTAGCCTCCGGTCCCCTCATCATCTTTGCTGCTCTTCTCTGCACTTTTTCTAGAGTCTCCACAACCTTTTTGCATCGTGGTGACCAAAACTGGATGCAGGATTCCACGTGTGGTTAGCAATGGAATATATACAATGGTATTAACCCTTCACGTGATCTTGATTCTCTCCCTCTGTTGATGCAGCCTGGAACTGTGTTGGCTTGTTTGGCAGCTGCTGCCCACGGCTGGATCCTATTTGAATGGTCATCCACTCGGACTCCAAGGTCTTTCTCACAGTTACTACTGTTGAGCAAGGTGCCACATGTACCTGTGTGCTCTGTCTTTCTTGCCTAAACGTAGAACCTGACTTTTCGCCATTGAATTTCACTTCATTCACTGGTGGCCTTGTCCAGCTGAGGTGACCGTCGGATGCTTCAGGCAGAAGGAAGCTGGGGGGAGGGGGGTTTGGCCAAGAGGCGGTGAAAGTGCCGCCCATCCTGAGTCACTCCAGCCTCCCGCTCTGGTTTTGCACAGGTGAGAAGTTGGGTCCCCTCTGCTCCGTTGTGTGTGTGGGTATGTAGGGGGGGGGGGGTTGTAAGCCCCTGGAGGTCTCCCCCCGCCCCCCCAGGAGTTTCTCCTGGTGGGCTGAAGAGCCCTGGTCTCTCAGAGGCTTCAGACAGAGGAAGCAGACGTCCACAGCAGTGTTTCCCAACCTTGGCCACTTGAAGACATTTGGACAGCTGAAGGTTGGGAAACGCTGCCCTAGAGGAAGCCCAGTTTGCAGTGCAGGTGGAGGTCTTACCCTGGGTGAAACCAGCTGCTGAGCAGCAACTCTCTCGGCTCTTTGGTTGCATTCACTTCCCTGGAACAAGGAGAAAGGTCAGTGGGCTTTTCCCAAAAGGCAGTGGAGTTTCTCAGGGAATTTCCCCCCCTTCCCTTGAAAACCTGTGTTTAGTGTTTTTAATGGGAAAGTGAACCCAAGAACAAGGGGGCACAATCTGAGGTGAGTTGGGGGAAAGATCAGAAGCAATGTGAGAAAATACTATTTGACTGAAAGAGTCGTAGATGCTTGGAACAAACTCCCAGCAGGCGTGGTTGGTCAATCCACAGTCTGAATGTAAACCTGCCTGGGATAAACATAGATCCATCCTAAGATAAAATGTACAGGGAATATTATAAGGGCAGACAATCCCGAAGGACTCAAGGTGGCTTACCATATACTAACAACAATAAAAAAGAAGTAAACTCTAAAAAAACCTTTCTCTGCCATCAATCTTCTATGTTTCTAGCATTTTGCTTCGAGAGAAGTGGCTTCCGTTCTCCAGATTGTCTTTTGGAAAAGCACCTTTGGGGCCTGGATGGTTGAGAACCTCTGCAATCACACACACACACACACACGCACGCACAGAGCTTGTTGAGAAAGTTGCCTTTCCCACAAGTCCATTTGGTGTGTTGTCTTTCTAGAGAAAGGGAATGATCCTCTCACCATCTGCTGTCAACCAGGCAGCCAAATTCCTTATTTAAAAAGCAAACACACGCAAGGGGCACAAAGGCCCCTTTCTTCTGGGAGGCCTTGTTTTTCTACCTGCCTTTCTCTTGGCTTCCTGTCCAGGTGTCGGGAGGCTTTCAGACCCTCCTTCGGCTCAAACTCCTAACGTGGTGTAGATGCCTTTTTCTTATTCGTGCCAAGGAAATAATTCGGTGCCAAGGGAACTATTTGGGCACGTTGCAATGGCACTGCCAAGTGCTGAGCTATACTGCCGGGGGGGGGGGGCACCAGGAGAAGGAGGGGCAGAGTGGACCTCAGCAAGACTGGGGGGGGGCTTGGCAGGACAAGGGACTGATTCCCCCCTCCCCCTTCAGCTGCTGCTCAGGAAGAAGTGAAGGTGGACCCCCTACTCAGGCGCCTCCCCTGGCTGGGGGCTTCCTGGCATCCTGGGCAGGGGGAGTCTGGCCGGCATCAAGCTTATGCCAGGGTGTCAGTCATTCCTCAGTCCCCACACCACCCCTTCTGCAAGCGCCAAACAAGGGGCTTCCACGCTTCTCTTCCCTGTGGTGCAAAGGGCCACCGTGAGGGGCCACAGTTCCCGGGCCCTCTGGGAGTGGAAGGGGGCTCAGTGGCTCTACTGGGGCCCCAGAAGAAGCAGCTGGCCACCTGCCCCCTCCACCTTCACTCATCAGTACGGAGGAATGGAAGGGAATAGAATGGAAAAGAACAGGATTCTTTCTTGGCCAAGTGTGATTGGACACACAAGGGGTTTGTCTTTGGTGCAGATGCTCTCAGGGACATAAAAGAAAAAGAGACATTGGTCAACAATCACTTAATGATTGTCAGAGGGGTCAAATAAGCAATCAGGAAACAACTAGTACTAATAGTAGTGCAGATTTAGTAAATAGTTTGACAGTGTGGAGGGAATTATTCATTTAGCAGAGTGAGGGCGTTCGTGGAAAAACTCTTCTTGTACCTTGTTGTCTTGGTGTGCAGGGCTCTGTAGCGACGTTTTGAGGGTAGGAGTTGAAATTATTGTTATTTATTAGATTTGTATGCCGCCCCTCTCCGAAGACTCGGGGCGGCTCACAACAGTAATAAAAACAATATAGTAGTGGAACAAATCTAATATTAAAAATAACATATAAAACCCTATCATTATTTTTTTTTAAAACCCAAACAGCACATTCATACCAAACATAAAACAAAGTATAAAAAAGCCTGTGGGAAAGGGGTCTCAACTCCCCCATGCCTGGCGGACGCGAGGGGTCAGCCAATATTTTCACCGCTCTGGATGCCCAGGAAAAGGGAAGTGGGACTGATGGTCACTCGTTGGGCAAGGCCAGGCAGAAGGAGGGTTACGCAGCGGCCGCAGATTAGCAGCTGTTTTGAAAGTGCTCGGTCTGCCTTGCCGGGTTTTCAGTCACACACACACACACACACACACACACACACACACCCGATGCCCCAGGCATTCCCAGAGCCTCTGCTAATCTGAGCTGCAGTGACCTTCTCTCTCTCACTCGCAAGGCCAAAATGGCAGCTCTGCTCTTTCCGGCTCTGCCATGGGGCTCAATGGGTCCAGGCTGCCAGGGCAAAAGGCAGTTGACCCTTTGCAACAAGGAAAAGGGAAAAGGAGCTGAATGACCATTGGCACCAGAGGGCAGCTGCCAGGGTGAGGCTGAACCAATACCATATTTTTCGGAGTATAAGATGCACCAGAGCAAAAGACGCATCTTAGTTTTTGGGGAGCAAAACCAGGGATTCATCTGACCAGCGTCCTTAGCCAGCACATTGTTTTATCCCCTGGTTTAGGGCTTTAAAAAAACTTTATTCGGAGAGAGTAACCATGAAAGAGCTTGCAAGCTGGTAAGAGCTGAGAACATCATTAGCACCTGGTTAGGGCTGGAAAGAAACATTCGGAGCAAGTAGAGCAATGGAAAATCCCTGCAAAGACTCAGGGCTTGGAAAACCTTCTTTGCAGAGAGTAACCATGGAAGAGCCTGCAAGTGGATAAGAGCTGGGAAGGTCCTTAGGGTTGTTTGGGGGGAAAGCTACATTCAGAGTGTAAAATGCACCCACATTATCAGCCTCTTTCAGGGAGGAAAAATATGGTAGATTCCTAAAGCCTGTGGACAGTGGTGGGAGTCACATTTTTTTAAACTACCAATTGGTGGGTGTGGTGGGCGTGGCATGGTGGGCGTGGCAGGGGAAGGATACTGCAAAATCCCCATTTCTTCCTGATCAGCTTAGACCTGGGAGGCAGAGAAGGGGGTCCAGGCCAGTCCAAGGTGGTATTTGCAGGTTCTCCGAACTCTCAGCATTTCTGCTACCGGTTCTCCAGAACTGGTCAGAACCTGCCGAAACCCCCAGGTAAAGGTGCCCTATACTCTGCCTGGGGAGCCAGGGCTCATTTGGGGTGGTGGGCAGTCCCAGTGTCACCATCAGTGGGGCCAGCCAGAGCAACCTCAGGGCACTTACGGGGGGCTGATGCTCTCCCTCCACGTCCATTTCTGATCCCTGTGGGAAAGAGAACAAACACACCTGACTCTCTCGAGGTCATTTGCCTGCAAGCAACAGGTAAACAGCAGCCAACAATCACCACTTGTCTTTACTTGGCTGGCCCAGGGCCTGTTTGTGGGCTGACCACGTGTTCCCTGCAGAAGCACCTGATGGTCTCCACGCCCAGGTGGGGCTGGGAAGCTCTCGCTCTGGAAAGCCTTCAGCCGTGAAGGCCCAGAAATGCACAGATGGCCCAGAGCCTCCAGGACTCTGACCTGGCGTGGAGCTGGGCTGAGAACGGCCCAAGGACTCTCTCTCTCTCGTCCGAGACACCTGGACCGTCTTGGGACAAACACGAGGAGACAAAAATGGCTTCTCTGTAGAGAAAGCAGCCGCGAGGTTGGATCGAGCTGGGGTGGCACAGCAGGTAGAGTGCTGTACTGCAGGCCACTGAAGCGGACTGTAGATCTGTAGGTCAGCAGTTCAAATCTCACCACTGGCTAAAAGTTGACTCAGCCTTCCATCCTTCCGAGGTGGGTCAAATGAGGACCCGGATTGTGGGGGCAATAGGCTGGTGGCTCTGTTAAAAAGTGCTATTGCTAACATGATGTAAGCCGCCCTGAGTCCCAGGAGAAGGGCGGCATAAAAAAAATCAAATAATTAATAAATCAATCAATCAATAGCAGACCCTCTGTTTCCACAGCCCCCCCCCACTGCCCTGTCCCCCTCCTCTTCCCCCAACGGGCCTGTCACGTCTGCCAGCCCTGTGGCTGCTGACCCGAGGGCGGTCGTTGGTTGAAGGAGTTGGATAACCGGAAAGCTGCGATCCTGAACCGCCTCTAACTTTGGCAGAGGACGGCTTCTCACTCTTCCTCCGTTGCAATATGGACACACGTCAGAGGACATAAGGTGGCACCACCCAGGGCTGGGGAGTGTGTGCGATTTCACACTGAAACCAGGCAGTGCGTGTGTTTACGTAACCCTTCGGGAGCAGCTCTCAGGTGTCGAAAGGCTGCTTGTCAAACTCGGGTCTGATCGCCCCAGGAAGCTCTTCTGATTTTAACTGCATTTTAACTTATTATTTATTCAAATTCCCTCTATTTTAGCCAATTTTATTGCATTTTAACCAGTCACAGTTTTATGACGACCGATGTGGTCCTTTTCCTCACTTTGATATGGTCGATTGACTAATCAAATAAAGTTGATATTGATTGATATTGATGAGCCACGGGGAGAGGTTGGGGCCTCACTTCCTCCTTGGGCTTCTCCCCACCTGCCCCACCCGAGGGCTGCAATGCCTTTCCCGGGACCCCTCCCAGCTCCTTAATCTCCGTAGGGCTCATTGTCTCCCATTAGTGACGCGCAAGCCGTTCAAAGTACTTCTGCTAGGATAAAAGTTTATGGGCCCAGTGTGATTGGACTTTATCTGGGTGCATGGGCTCTCGGGTAGAGAGGCTTTATTGCCCCTTCTTTATTAGGGGAATTCTGGATTCTCTTCCTTGTTGTGCTCAAAATGAGGAGAGCTGCCCAGACGGGTCGGCCGTTAAGAGGGTGATGGAAATAAGGGGCAGCTGGGCTGGGTCGGCTTCCGTCATGATTTATTGCAAAGGATTTATTTATGGCCTTCCTTGCAATGACGCTAAACTCAGTGGGCCCTTCATGGTGCCTGGCGTTCTTACCTGTCCAGGTAGGTGTAAATGGCCAGCGATAAAAGGGCCAGGAAGGTGACCCATAAGAGAATGGCCTTTCCTTGTGACAGAGTCATCCTAGATGGAAAGATACAAGAGGTGGGGGTTAGTCGGACACCGACTGGAGAGGAGAGGGAGAAGGGGGAGCAACCCAGCCCCCCTTCCCACGAGACCCCCCCACCCCTCCAGTGAAGGCAGGGGGTTCCCCAGATGGAATTCCCTTCCCAGCAAAGGCCAAGGCTGTGCCCACTGAAGGGCTGGCCACTGCCCTGGAGAGCTGCGGGCAGCCTTCCTCCACATCTGGCTCTCCAGCCCATTTCAAGCGCATGCTGGCTGGGGAGGATGGGAGCTGCAGTCCCACAGAGCAGCCTTCCCCTCCCCCTAGAAACATAGAAGTCTGACGGAAGAAAAAGACCTCATTGTCCATCTCGTCTGCCCTTATACTATTTCCTGTATTTTATCTTAGGATGGATCTATGTTTATCCCAGGCGTGTGTAAATTCAGTTGCTTTGGATTGACCAACCATGTCTGTTGGGAATTTGTTGCAAGCATCTATGACTCTTTCCGTAAAATAATATTTTCTCACATTGCTTCTGATCTTTCCCCCAACTGACCTTAAGATTGTGTCCCCTTGTTCGTGGGTTCACTTTCCTATTAAAAACACTTCCCTCCTGAACCTTATTTAACCCTTTAACATATTTAAATGTTTCGATCGTGTCCCCCCTTTTCCTTCTGTCCTCCAGACTAGACAGTTGGAGTTCATGAAGTCTTTCCTGGTAAGTTTTATGCTTAAGACCTTCCACCATTCTTGTAGCCTGTCTTTGGACCCGTTCAATTTTGTCAATATCTTTTTGTAGGTGAGGTCTCCAGAACTGGACACAGTATTATTCCAAATGTGGTCTCACCAGCGCTCTATATAGCGGGATCACAATCTCCCTCTTCCTGCTTGTTATACCTCTACCTATGCAGCCAAGCATCCTACTTGCTTTCCCTGCCGCCTGACCGCACTCTCCACCCATTTGGAGACGGTCAGCAACCACGACCCCTCAATCCTTCTCTTCTGAACTGCCAATACATCTGAGGACCCCTTTCCTTGCAGAAGGAGGTGGCCGACCCGGAGAAGATGTGAGCGATACCTTGACTTCGGCCTCTGGAAGCTCTGCTCTGCTCCGGCCAACATGCAAGGCGAGTTTTGGTCTGTTTACTTGAGAGGTTTGTCTCCCTGGCAGCACCTCTTCCTCCTGCAGCTGCACTGAAGGGCCTGACCTCTCTCGGCTCGGCTGCCATCCACCGTAGGAAAGATTTTGGAAGCTCCCCTCCCTCTCCACACCCTCATTGCCCTCGACACTGCCTCTTTCCCGAGGGAGGGACTGCCCCAAGCCCTCCCCTTCCAGGATCCGCCTCAAGAGCCACCTTTGGGTCTAAAGAGGGGACCCCCGGGGCCATTGGTGTCTTTGCTTTGTTTTGACCAGCAGGGACCATCCAGGTGGCCTTCCTCTTTGCTTAGGGGACCCTAGGGAAGACCGGCCCCTCAAGCACCTCCATTTTCCTGAAGGCAAAGAGCAGCCCTGACTTTAAGAACAAGAGCTGGGGGGCCAGACCCATTCGGCTCCCCCCAGGAGAGGAAGAGGAAGGAAGCTGCCCCTCTTTGAGAAAAAAAGCACAGAGATCCCAGCCAGGCCCCGACCTCTGCTTTGTGGCTATTGACTGGGGGTGAGGAAACCCCTCCCCACTCTGCTTTTGCCTGTTTAGAAGATCTCGGGGCCTTCCAGAAGAGGGGGAAGTTCCCCATTTTAACCCCAAAATCTACACCAAGTTTAGGGAGGGGAGTTATCTGCAGCGCCCCTGAACCCACGCCTGGGGAAAAGTGCGTTTACCTGCTGAGAAACATCAAAGATGCCCTGGCAACTGCCATAGACCATAGAACCACTCAATTCTAAACTGCCACGCAAAGGTGTTCTGGGAGGTTGATGCTCCTTGGGCAAAAGCCTCATAGCTAGACCCTTCCTCCCTCGGCTTGCCAGTTGACCTTACAAAGGGGAGGGGGCGTTCCATGCGCCCACCTGGCAATGCACAGGATTGGGAGAAGGTGGGCCAAATTCCTGGCAGCCGAGCTTCAACCGAAGCCCCTGTTGAATGCCCCCATCCCTCTTTTCTCTCCCTGACCATTAGAGCTGCCGTTTTGGTCCCCTGGGGCTGAGCTCATGTGAACCCTGGACTCGCCAGAGCTGCTGCTTTCCCCAAGGGTCCAGATGAAACTTTAGACCGCTCAAATGAGGCCACCTTCCTGGCTTTGTCTTTGGCCCAAAATAAGACACTGTCAGTTATACGCTTTGGGCAGTAGCTGACGTACCAGCGGGTGGGTCGGGCTCTGCGCCTCTCCACATTCATACCAGCGGTGGGTTACTACCAGGACAGTGCGGTTCTACGAACCAGTACCGGCAACGGCAGGAAGCTCCACCCATCCACGCCAGAAGCTTCTGTGCATGTGCAGAAGCTTCTGCACATGTGCAGAAGCATCACACACGAGCATGAGCGCATGCGCAAACCGGTAGCGATGGATTTAGAAGCCATCCCTGATTCACACAGCGTGTTGTTATCCACTAAAAGCCACCACTTGATCCTATACACTGCTCAAAAAAAATAAAGGGAGCCCTCAAAGACCCCACCCTAGACCTGAATGGATGAAATATTCTCACTGAATACTTTGTTCTGTACAGAGTTGAATGTGCACCACAGCAGGTGAAATTGATGGTCCATCAGTGTTGCTTCCTAAGTGGACAGTTGGATTTCACAGACGTTTGGTTTACTTGAAATTATATTGTGTTATTTTATTTTTGTGGAGCAGTGTATATGGATCTTACTCTTGGACAATCCAGTTCTGACCTAAGCTTTACTATATCATAAAGCAGACCCCTTCCTCACCCACCCACCCCAAAAAGCCCTTTTTATTTGGCTAATGTGAATTCTTAGCATTCACATCCAGCAAAGTCCCGGCAAACAGTCTTTCAAGGGAGAATTACAAATCCCCCCCCCTCGGAGAAGCCCTTGAAAGGCCAATAGCTTTTTGACACAACCCTGAACAAGGACATACTTGGCAAAGTGTCTCAGTGAAGCACAATTCAAGATAAACAAATTTTCACACTAATAAATGAACTAATAAACTGTTTTTATATTTATTTTTATTGTTGTAAACCGTCCAGAGTCCCTTGGGAGTGTGCAGCATACAAATTTAGATAGATAGATAGATATAGATAGATATAATAGATAGATAGATAGATAGATAGATAGATAGATAGATATAGATAGATAGATATAATAGATAGATAGATAGATAGATAGATATAGATAGATATAATAGATAGATAGATATAGATAGATATAATAGATAGATAGATATAGATATAGATAGATAGATAGATAGATAGATAGATAGATAGATAGATAGACAGACAGACAGACAGACAGACAGATAGATAGATAGATATAATAGATAGATAGACAGACAGACAGACAGACAGACAGACAGACAGACTCTTCAGCTCCAACTCTGAAGGTATCTGATAACTACCTGACAGCCAGCTGAGAAGTGTTTTCAATAGGAAAGTGAACCCAAGAACTAGGGGCCCCAATCTGAGGTTACTTGGGGGAAAGATCAGAATTGACATGAGAAAATATTATTTGACTGAAAGAGTAGCAGATGCTTGGAACAAACTCCCAGCAGACGTGGTTGGTCAATCCACAGGAACTGAATTGAAACCTGCCTGGGATAAACATAGATCCCTCCTAAGATAAAATACAGGAAATAGTATAAGGGCAGACTAGATGGACCAGGAGGTCTCTTTCTGCCGTCAATCTTCTGTGTTTCTATGTTTTGTTTTCATCACTCACTAGTATTTCCCTAGTACAGTGGAACCCCGACATAAGAGCTGCTCTACTTACGAGCAACTCGAGATAAGAGCTGGGAGGGGAGAGATATTTTTGTTCTACTTACAAGCCCAAATTCGAGATACGAGCGCCAAGGAGCTGTCTCCTGAAGCCAAACGCTAACTTCCGCGTTCGGCTTCAGGAGACAGCTGCGAAGCGGCGCGCGTGTTTTAAAAGGTTGCAGCCGGCCTGGGGGGCTCGGGGGGTGCTTGCAGCTGGCCTGGGGGGCTTGCCAGCACCCCCCCGAGCCCCCCAGGCCGGCTGCAACCTTTTAAAACACGCGCGCGGCTTCGCAGCTGTCTCCTGAAGCTGAACGCGGAAGTTAGCTCTTTTTCTTTCTCTCTTTTACCTTCCCTTCCTCTATTTCTTCTTTTCTTTCTCCTTCCCACCTTCTTCCCTCCCTCCCTCCCTTCACTCATTCCTCTCTTACTCTCCCCTTTCATAAGTTTCCTTGCTTCCTTCCTCTGTTCCTGTCCCTTCCCTCTTTCCTTCCTTCCTTCCCACCCTCCGTCCATTCATTCACCCATTCCTCTCTTGATCGCTTAAAGCCGGTCCCTGGTGCAAAAAGGGTTGGGGACCTCTGTCCTACAGGATTGGGTGGCAGAGAAGTTGAACATATGTAAATTTAAAAGTTTAAGAAAGTTTACAAGTTAAGTGAAAGAAACTTCATTATTCATTTATATGTACATGTACATTTCTTCATTAAAAACTTGTCTTTCTGCATAATTTAGACTAACTTTGTGAGTTTTTTGAGGGCTGGAACCAATTAAAATTATTTACATTAATTCCTATGGGGAAAAGTCGTTCGAGATAAGAGCTGCTCGACTTAAGAGCCCAGGTCCGGAACGAATTAAACTCGTATCTCGAGGTACCACTGTAGTGTTTATTTGGAGCCCAGCTGCCCTGAGGTTATGTCCTGACAGGATGGGACTCGTCTGAGGTCTCTCTTAGCAGCGTTAATGCATTGGTGGAGTTCATCATTGCCTAATCATCCCGTCTAATAGCAGTGGCACTTGGACTTATAGGCCGCTACTTCCTAGTGCTTTTCCAGCCCTCTCTAAGTGGTTTGCAGAGTCAGCCTCTTGCCCCCAAGAATCTGGGTCCTCATTTGACCCACCTCGGAAGGAGGGAAGGCTGAGTCAACCTGGAGCCAGTGGTGAGATTCGAACTGCTGACCTACAAATCTACAGTCAGCTTCAGTGGCCTGCAGGGCTGCACTCTAAACTCTGCGCCACCCCGGCTAATCTCACCGTGGAAACTCTTCCCTTCTGATCAAATGGAGAAGAACGCACCGGCCTCTACCGGCAGCCCCACCTTCACCTCCAGACTCCCTAAAAACATCGTCCTTGAGGGCAGCAGTGGGTTCCTCCCGGTTTGGACCGGTTCGGCTCAACCTGTAGTGACCCGCTGGTGACATTGTGATGGCCTCAGTGATCTGGTTTGGATGCTGCCATCTTTTTGTTGGATTTTTTTCCTTCTGAGCATGCGCTGTGTGTGTGCAGTTGCCTTCTTGTTTTCGGCTTTAAAAAAATGTTGGCACTGTGTGTTTGTGTGCAGTCGCCATCTTGTTTTCGGCTTTTCGAGACGCACCAGCAGTGAGGCACCCACCCCACTCAAGACGGAAAGGGGTCAGTCAGGGGACCGTTCTCCAAGCCCGGCTTGGAGCAACAGCAAAAGTGGCAGGAATTCAGGTGTGCAAATATTGACTCAAAATACACAGGGGTGGGGAGGTGGGTGCAGCTGCCACTTACCTGCCAAGGTGATTAATGATAAGGCTGTGGCTATTGTAACGTCGCATGATGAAAGCGACCTGAAAGCAAACCCAGTTAACTGCCGCCCGCGAATGTCTCAATGCAGCAGAGACAGAAGTCAAAGTTATTTCTGGGTTTGACTTCCTCCTGAAACAGCTGCTAAGGGCAGGGGGGGCAAGGGGGAAATACAACTTTTGCCCGCCATCCAAGCTTAACTGGGCAATAGGATGAAGCGGCCAGGGAAATGGGGTTTTGCCCAGAACCACGGATGTCTCCGGACTCCCTGGGTAGTGGGCAGGAAAGCCCCCCCCGGGGGTCTTCAGCTCTGCCTGCAACATCATCTGAGAATCCAGGGTCATAAAAACCACTCCTGGGAATGACAGGCCCAGAGGCCGATAATAAAAAGACCCTTGCCATCAACTGGCCAGCGAGTCTCAAGGGCCCGTTCACATGGCCTCATTTGACCCAGGCCACAGCTGAATGGCTCCGGAGGGGTTTCTTCGGAGGGAAGGAGGTGGGCTGGGCTCCCAAAGGGTTTGGCTTTCGCCCCCCACTTCAAGAGGGTGGAAGCTTCTTGGCTGAGTCCTTCTCCTTAGCCCCTTCTGTCTGTCTTAGCCCTCCCCCATCCTGAAAATCCCCCCCTCCCCAACCAGCAGGATGGTGGGCTAGAGAACAACAACAAGAAGCAATGGGTGGAAACTAAACAAGGAGAGAAGCAACTTAGAACCATAGTTCCCTCTAAGCTGAGCAGTGAGCAATCGCTCACTTAAAAATCATCATCAACTCAGAGTTTTCCAGACCTGCCCAGAAGCCGAGAGGGAAAGAGTGAGAGGGAAGGAGAGAGAGAGGAAGAGAGGAAGAGAGAGAAACAGATAGAAAAAAGAGAGGAAGGAAAAGAGAAAGAAAAAGAATGGGAGTAAGGAAGAGAGAAAGAAAATCAAAATCTAGTTTGAAACTAGCTCAACTATTTAAGTGGCATTTTGATATTGATAGAGTTGCCCTATTATGAGCTCACTGTTATAGACACACAGTACAGTATTTTATTTTGAAATTCTCTCAGGCAAAACAGGGTGGGTTTTTTATTTGTTTGTTTGTTTGTTTGTTTATTTATTTATTATTTCTGTGCCGCCCAGTCCCAAAGGGACTGCCGCTCAGACACTATACTTTTCCGCCCCCCCAAAAAAAAAATTAGAGGGAACACTGCTTAGAACTAAGGAGAACAGTCAGAACAATTGATCCGTGGAACAGAAGTTGCCTCCAGAACTTGTGAATGCTCCAACACTGGAAGTTTTTAAGGAGATGTTGGATAGCTATTTGTCTGAAGTAGTGTAGGGTTTCCTGCCTAAGCAGGGGGTTGGACTAGAAGACCTCCGAGGTCCCTTCTAACTCTGTTGTAATTATAATTAGGAGCAGGGTGAAGCTGAGTTCCTGAATGGGAGGCTGGCCTGTTAGAAATCGAACAGAAAAGTACCTGCACATTCCATTTCCTCGCTTTAAAACAGAAAAAAAAGTTTTACATGTGCCGTTTTATTAGTCAGGTTTCCTCCCAAAAGATCAAAATTTCCTGCCTTGGGCCATTTGGAGGTGTTCCCACAGTGGAAACCCCCAAGGCCCCCCCCCCGGCTCTTGTGCACCAACAACAGTTCATATTTATCAGTGGGGCAAATATATCCTGAGATCTAAACCCCAGAGGGAAACATGCAAAGTTCTCTGTCTCCCCCTCCCGCCCCCACAGGGTCTATCTTTAAAAAAGGAAAAACCTCCCACTCCGAAGGTAGCTGATAACTCTCCAACGGCCCTGGCCCTGGCTCTGCCTCCACTTCTTCCTACCCCAGTTCTGAAAACATTTGCACATTTTGATAAATGCATTTTTCATTTTATTTATTAATTTAATTTGTTTGTTTGTTTGTTTGTTTATTGGATTTGTATGCTGCCCCTTTCCGCGGACTCGGGGCAGCTCACAACATATCAAACAAGATACAATGTACATATCTAAAAATCCAATTAATATCGCTAAAACAACTTTAAAAACTCTAATAACATTTAAAAATCATTCATTCCCATTCACACAGCAAGACATACACACTTGTCAGCCTGGGGGCTAAGGTCTAATGGCCCCAAGCCTGGTGGCACAGATAGTTCTTTAAACTTTTACGGAAGGCAAGGAGGGTGGGGGGAGCTGATTCCAGAGGGCCGGGGCCCCCACAGAGAAGGCTCTGCCCCTGAGTCCCACCAAGCCACATGGTCTACTTGACGGGTTCTGGAGAAGGCCGACTCTGTGGGACCTAACCAGACGGCGGGATTCATGCGGCAGGAGGCGGTCCCGATGTCTTCTGGCTCAACATCCCCCCCACTCCCAAATGCATAAGTCAAATGCAACTGGAACCATCTCCAAACTTTTAAGACTCTCTTATCCTGCTCTGAAATCCATTTCCTCCTCGCCATCTGCCTCGGGAGGACTTGCCACCTTCCTCCGTCACAGGCCTCTTCATACTCCACGTAGAAGTTCCCTCTAATACTCCGTCCCCATCGCTGCTGCTGCTGCTGCTGTGTTGCCCACGAAGCAACACAACCTCCCTTTAAAGAAACCCAACTTATTTCTTTAAAAGAACAAACTCCGCTTTTGTAAAGCCAGCTGGGCGGACAAAGACGAGGAGAGCAGGGGACGCCACAAGAAAACAAGGCGCAGCCCTTCCCGAGACATGTCTGAAACCAAAACAACCCAAGCAGGCCGATAACCGGAGAAGGAGAAAGGCGAAATGGCTGCTGAACCAGAGGGCAGGCAAGGCTCAACCTCCAGAAGCGACATAATGTGAGAGCGCATAATATACGCACCGTAGGGCGAAGTTGACATCTCTGGGTTGCAAAGAGAGAGGGGGGAAATAAGAGGCCGGGCTCGGTTCTGAAGAACTGGGCAGGTTTGCGGAGGAGGAAGCCCTCCCAGCTTTCTCTGTCAAAGCCAAGTCCTGCTTTGCGGGGAGGGTCTCCCCTTCTGGGTGCATCGTTTCGGAAGCCGGGGAAAAGGCCAAAGTTGGGCAGCTTAGGAGTCCGAGAGTCCAGTTTGGAGGGCTTCCTTCTCTCCCTGCGCTCTTTCCCTCCGTCCGGACACTGCCTGCCACGTTTCCATGTCTTCCCCTTGCAAAAACCTCCTATTGGTAAATCTGGGACGGGGAGCCGAGAGTTTGGAAGGTGGAGCCGATTCCTTCTGGCTCAGCGACGCTTGTTTTGACAAGGCGGCTGAGAGGGCTGCGTCTTGCAAGGATCCCTCGGGTGGGTGGGTGGAGAGGAGGTCTTGCCAAGGGAGGGAGCAGGCGTCTTCATAGCCAGATGGTTTCCCCTCCAAACCATTCGCCTGCGTTCTCCACCCGTGGCCTCACTCAGCTGCGATCAACCAGAGTTTGGTTCCCTAAGACTAACCAACAGCCCGTCCTTCCCCCTGGGTTTCTCCCTCAAAACCGAAAGAGTCAACGGATGGGAAATAAGCCACAACCAGGACGTCAGATCCCTGACCCCCGTCAGATTCGGGGCTGAAATCTTTGGCCACAAAGCTGCCGCGATGGCCTGGAAAGGTCCGAGAAAGGCTGAAAGGTTGATACGAACGGTTGGGTCAGAAAAAACATTTACAAAGCATAAACGATGCGAAACAAACAGAGCCTCAGTTTACAGGACGCACGAAATAAACAGACCCGGCCACCAGCCGATGGGAATAAACCTTATCCCAAACACGATACACGTAGAAACTAACAATGCCACCTTGACAACCAGCAGGTCACAGGACCACAAAGACCACCTCTGCACATATAGAGTTGACCAACAGCCCTCTTTCCCCTTTCTTCCCTCTTTTTTCTTTTTCTCCCTTTTTTTCCTTTTCCTTTCTGTTTCTCCTTCCCTTCTTTTTCCTTTTTACCCTGTATAAACCTAGTCTAGGCTTAAGTGATAAGACAACTATGTAAACAATAGAGTTTATTAAGTATATAGCAATATATTAAGCAATTGATATACAATATATAAAGAAGAAACAACTGCTGAAATGTAACTTCAACTAATTATTATTATTATTATTTATTGATTAGACTTGTATGCTGCCCCTCTGACGACTCGGGGCGGCTCACAACAACAACAACACCATATACAGAGTACAAATCCAATAAAAATTAAAAACGAGATTTAAAACCCGTAGATATTAAAAACAATCATTACTGCACAATCACCATTCTCATGTATTACAGTCAGGAAAAAAGATGGGGGGGGGGAAGAGATAGTTATTTCCCCCATGCCTGGCAACATAGATAGGTCTTTAACATCTTGCGGAAGGCGGGAAGAGTAGGGGCAATTCGAATCTCCGGGGGGAGTTGGTTCCAGAGGGTTGGGGCCGCCACAGAGAAGACTCTTCCCCTGGGTCCCGCCAGACAGCATTATTTAGTCGACGGGACCCGGAGAAGGCCAACTCATGTGAAACATGCTGGTTAATGTTGTTTATTTTTAATTGTTTAATAAAGTTTATCTTTTTTCCAAAGAAAGGAAGGAAGAAAGAAAGGGAGGAAGGTTCGAGAAAGGAAGGAAGGTTCAGGAAAGGAAAGGAGAGATGGCGAAGAAGACGGGCAGGCGATTTATTTCCTCATTTTGAACACTGAGCACTGGGCTGTTGTGTGTGGGGGGGAGGATGTCCCCCCAGCCAGACCAAATCAACCATTGGGCCACTTTATGAAATGGTGATGGTTTTCCCAAAGCTCCGGGCGTCTGGAGTTGCTAAGCGGCCTCTGAAGGCTTGGAAGAAAAAGCCCTCCCTCTCCCCAAAGGACCCCGCTGCCCCCAACGTCAGCCCAGGGAAGGTGCATGGGTGGGGGTCTCTGGGAAGGTCCCCCCCACCAGCCAGTCACAGAGGGTGCTACTTGCCTTCCCCACGGAGGCTGCCAAACCCGACCTCGCCTGTAAACGGCCACAGACATCTGAAAGTCCACCGAGGGTGCAGTAGGAAAAACTCTTTGAAAAAAAATGCTCTCTCCTCCCTTGTGTCCTGTTTCAAATACCTGTGACTGACATGGGTGTGCACAGGATTCAGATGCTTGTGCAATGCCCACAAAATGCCTAGACAACTTTTTTTAAAAATAAGGTGGCTTAAATCTTAACCCTTCTAAGAAGCGCAGGCTAAACTCCTGACAATGGCAGAGAAGGTCTTGGGCTTCTTCTGGCTTCCTAATCGGAACCTGGGCAGAGGTGCAGACAGGTGAGAAGACCTGCTTTCATCTGGACAAATAAGGACATGGCTAAAATGCAAAAGAAGAGGCCGAGGTTCTTGGAAAGCAAAAAGTGACACTGGGACTCCGGGACTTTGCCCTGTTCAGTTTTAAATACAAAATCCCCACTTGGGCTGATTGGGGAAACGTCACAGGCAAGAAAGCGGCTATTTCAGGGGGGGAGGGGGGAGCAGGGTAAAAAATGCATTTCTGGGGTCCTGACATCCCCCAAAGAGGATGGCACCCCTGCCCCTTCCGGGCAAGTTTGGGCTGCGATGGGCGGGGGCCCCTTTCTGGTGGCCTCATCACCCTGCAGATGCAAAGCCTTCTCTGGCCCCTTGCAAATGTGGCCCTCGGACTCCCCCTCCTCCCATTCTGACCCCTCCTCACTTCCCCCAAGGGTCAGGCCCACTCACCCTTCCTGAATTCAGCAGATCATCTTTTAAAAAATATTATTATTATTATCATCATCATCATCATCATCATCCAAAATACAACACAGCAAACAAGATCACTATGCTGGATGTTGTATTATTATTAGTAGTAGTATTAGTATTATTGTTGTTGTTATTATTTCACCCCTCCTGAATTCAGCAGATCAACTATTATTATTATTATTATTATTATTATTATTATTATTATTATTATTATTATTACTACTACTATTACTACTATTACTATTACTACTATTATTACTATTATCATTATTATCATCATCTTCATCATCATCAATACAACACAGCAAACGAAATCACTGCTGGTTTTTGTATTATTGTTGTTGTTGTTGTTATTTTCTATAGCGCTGGCCTTGGTTAGTCCTTCCTCCTTTTTTGCACAATGTCAAAAGAAAGTTGCGCAGGTGTGTCCCTGAGGGGCCCCCCCAGAGCTGAAGGTCGACTTGGAGGGTCCCCCTGTTTCTCTCCCCCCACCCCGGCTGAGAGGCTGAGGTGGGAAGGGAAACCAATGGCCCTTTGGGAAGCCCAGGTGGGTCCCCACCTTTCTAAGGCACAGGGCCCCCTGGCTGCAGAGAATGGCCCAGGTGGGTCCCCACCTTTCTAAGGCACAGGGCCCCCTGGCTGCAGAGAATGGCCCAGGTGGGTCCCCACCTTTCTAAGGCACAGGGCCCCCTGGCTGCAGAGAATGGCCCAGGTGGGTCCCCACCTTTCTAAGGCACAGGGCCCCCTGGCTGCAGAGAATGGCCCAGGTGGGTCCCCACCTTTCTAAGGCACAGGGCCCCCTGGCTGCAGAGAATGGCCCAGGTGGGTCCCCACCTTTCTAAGGCACAGGGCCCCCTGGCTGCAGAGAATGGCCCAGGTGGGTCCCCACCTTTCTAAGGCACAGGGCCCCCTGGCTGCAGAGAATGGCCCAGGTGAGTCCCCACCTTTCTAAGGCACAGGGGCCCCTGGCTGCAGAGAATGGCCCAGGTGAGTCCCCACCTTTCTAAGGCACAGGGCCCCCTGGCTGCAGAGAATGGCCCAGGTGAGTCCCCACCTTTCTAAGGCACAGGGCCCCCTGGCTGCAGAGAATGGCCCAGGTGAGTCCCCACCTTGATGCCTGGAGAAGGGGGGGGAGGGGAGCCCTGGGGCCGCTTGCCAGGGAGACGAGGGGGAGCGTGGGGTCCTCTGTGGTTGGACAAGGGGGCCTTCCTTTCCTTGGGGGTCAGCTGCCGGCAGAGCTTTGGGGCCACCCGCAAGGGCCCCCGAGAGCCGCAGAGGGAGGCCTGGATCTTCTGGGCTCTTCCTTTGAGTGGGGAGTCCGGGAGGGTCCCCAGGGCCCCTCCCCGCAGGGCTGCTCCCAGGACACGCCCCCCAGGAGGCCACCTGCTCTGTTCCCAGGCTTCCCAGCCCCCCCTCGGCCTCTGGGGCTTGGGCAGAGACTCCCAGGAGGCGCCCATTGTGGCAGCTTGTCTTTTTTGGCAGGGAGAGACAACCGGGCAGCCAGCCAGCCCCCCTCCTTCCCTAGAAGGCCGCCTTGACCCCATCCTGCCTTCTCTCTCCAACGGCGAGGCTCCCTCCCCGTCCTCCCCCCCCCTGGCCCAAACTCCTGGGCTTAGAAAGCTTAGAACTACGTCGCCTCAAACACGACTTAAGCATCACCAATAAAATCATCTGCTATAATGTCCTTCCTGTCGACGGCCACTTCAGCTTCAACCACAACAACACATGAGCACACAACAGATACAAACTTCAAGTAAACCGCTCCAAACCTGACTGTAGGAAATACGACTTTAGCAACCGAGTAGTTGATGCCTGGAACTCACTACCAGACTCCGTAGTATCATCACCTGACCCCCAAAACTTCACCCTTAGACTGTCCACTGTTGACCTCTCTCGATTCCTAAGGGGTCAGTAAGGGGTGGGCATAAGTGCACCAGCCTGCCTTCCGTCCCCTGTCCCAATGTTTCTCTTTTACTAGTATCAGGTATATAAACATTGCTATATCTTTGTATACCGCCAAAATGTACTCGACAAAAATAAAAAAATAAAAAATAGGTGGTTCAAGGTGAAAGAAGAAACTTCTAAAATTTAAAGTTTTGTCTATAAGCTAAGGAAGCATGAATTGGTAGACCAGACCTTTGTTTCCGTCATTTTAAGCAACCCTTGTAATGGAAAACCTCTGTCGAAACTTCTGGTTTAGCAGCTAGAAAATAAGATAAGGGAGGGGTGGGGGGGAAGGAGAAGGACCCGTATCGGGTGTAGCCCACCCACCAGGTGAGCAGGTGGGAATGGGGGGATAAGGCACATCCACCTGCATTCCGCTTCTGTATGGGTGAATGCCGTAAGGGCTGACACCACACTTGGGGCAGTAGAGAGATTGCTGCCCCCAAATAAACCTAGTTTCCTTGCTCCGAAGCCTTCTTTGGTGGACTGTTTCTTTCAGAGAGTTTCAGGGGACAAAGGGTCAGCAGAAAAGGGAGAGATCCCCTTGAGTTTCAGCCTCCTGGCTTGAGAGCCATAACTATTACTTACATACTTCCTTCCTTCCTTCCTTCCTTCCTTCCTTCCTTACTTACTTACTTACTTACCTACCTACCTACCTACCTACCTACCTACCTACCTACTTACTTACTTATTTATTTATTAGATTTGTGTGCCACCCCTCTCCGAGGACTCGGAGCGGATTATTATTATTATTATTATTATTATTATTATTATTATTATTATCATCATCATCATCATCATCATCATCATTACCATTGTTAACATTATTACCATTATTATTATTATTATTATTATCATCATCATCATTATCACTATTCTGAAAGAAAGGGGCCCCCCATCAGAGGAGAGCCCCACCTTCAACCTCCACAAAAGCGACCCCCAGCCCGGCTCTCTCGTGGCACATAAATGCAGCTGGTGAAAGGAGCGGAATTCGCCTCCCCCCCCCTCAGATCCACATCCGGATCTCTCGACGTCCAATCACATCCCCTCAATCCCTCCGCTTGGGTTTCTCCAGCTCAATGCCCATGTTATCTAGAAGGACGTTGAAACTGCTCTTAGGGGCCCTTTGAAGCTTTGGGGCGCATCTCTTGGACCCCAGTCTGTAAGGAGACACCAAGGGGACACGTTCCCGGGCAGATGGGTTTCGACCGAGGCGTCACCAAATCACGAAACGGAACCCTTGTCCCCCAAAGCCCCTTTTCATTTGGCTGGTGTGAGTTCTTAGCATTCGCGTCAGAGGTGGGCTCTTCCGGGTTCACACCGGTTCTGTAGAACTGGTAGTGAAACAGTGGTGACGCCACGCAGCCGGTTCTGTGGGTGGCGCTCTGTGGATGGCACCAACTTTTTTTGAGCCTTTTGCTGGTTTGCGGGCTGGGTTTTCAGCCCTGCGCATGTTCCACCATCTTGTTTTTCGCCTTTTTTGGCTTGTTTTTTCTTCTGCGGATGCACAGTGCGCGCAAAGTGCAAAGTCAAGTTTTGGGCACTGCACTTGCGTGCGTGCATGGCAGCCATGCGGCGAGGCAAGCCAGACCCCACCCCTGATTCCCATCCAGCAAAGTCCTGGCAAAGAGTCTTTTCAAGGGGGGGGGGCAAACACAGAGCTTATCAGTTGGACACACAATGGTTGCACAAAGCCGTCCTGTACTTGGAAAGGAGCCTCTCAGATAGCCAATCTTCACAGGAATAATGAACTAATTGCCTCCCGCAAACACTGCTCCCCTCCCCCTCCTATTTTCCAAGGGAGGGGCCTCCAGCCTCCCCTGGTGTGTTTATACTCCAGAGTTGACCTTTGCTCCTTAATTGTTCCCATCCCCTGACAACTCTGCGCATGTGCACATCGGAACAGTCTCCAGCTTTTCTTTTGCCCCACTTGTCTCCGACTCCGAAGGTAGCATATAACTGTCGGACAGCCCCGTCCCCGTCTCTGCCTCTGATAAGGAGCCCTCGTCTGAGCCTTCCCCAGACTCCAGGACTGGCCCACATTCCTCCCCAACCTCTTCATTGTCCGAATCTGCCACCAGCTCCACCGGCTGCTGGGGGGCCACAACAGGTTGGGGCAGAGTCAACATATAAGCCCTGAGAGGAGTTGGGGGAAGCTTAGACCTGGCAGGGCAGCTGAGGGCCGGGAGACTAGGTTGAGCCAGGAGCATCAAAGCCTGTTGTTGCAGGATTAAATCTCTCTTCAGTCCCATTGAAGAAGTTTAAGAGGGGCTTGTCCACGCAGCCCACCTTCCCCAGCCCCTCCCTGGGCTCTCCCCCCTCTGGCGTATCACCCACTAGTCTCCGGGGACAGGTAGCATCCTTTCTTGGTCAGTTCTATTATTCCTGCAATGTCCTCTTTAATTGCACAGTTTTGACTTCCTGCAGTAGAATAGAGAAGAACAGAACAGAATAGAATAACAGAGATGGAAGGGACCTTGGAGGTCTTCTAGTCCAACCCCCAGGTTAGGCAGGAAACCCTGCACCACTTCAGACAAATGGTCATCCAACATCTGCTTAAAAACTTCCAGTGTTGGAGCATTCACAGCGTCTGAAGGCAAGCTCTTCCACAGATTAATTCTTCTCACTGTCAGGAAATCCCTCCTTAGTTCTAAGTTGCTTCTCTCCTTGTTTAGTTTCCACCCATTGCTTCTTGTTCTGCCCTCAGGTGCTTTGGAGAATAGCTGGACTCCTTCTCCTTTGGGGCAATAACCCCTGAGATATTGGAAGGCTGATGTCCTGTCTCCCCTGGTCCTTCTTCTCATTAAACTAGATATTTACCCAGTTCCTGCAACCGTTCTTCATACGTTTTAGCCTCCAGTCCCCTCATCCTCTTTGTGGCTCTTCTCTGCACTCTTTCTAGAGTCTCCACATCCTTTTTGCATCGTGGTGACCAAAACAGTATTCCACGTGGGGCCTTACCAAGGCCTTATAAAGTGGTATTAACCCTTCACGTGATCTTGATTCTCTCCCTCTGCTAAGGCAGCCTAAAACCCTGTTGGCTTTTTTGGCAGCTGCTGCCCACGGCTGACTCCTATTTCAACGGTCATCCCTCTCACAGTTACTACTGTTGAGCAAGGTACCACATATCCTGTAACTGTGTGTTTTGTCTTTCTTGCCTAAATGGAGAACCTTACTGAATTTCATTTTGAAAAAAGCCCCAAGGTTCAACTGCAGAGCCTTCTGTATCTTCAGCCTCTCTCCTCGAGAGTTGGCTATTCCGGCCAATTTGGTGCCATCTGCAAATTTGATACGTTCCCCACCTCTCCCCTTGTCCAAATCACTGATGAAGATGTTGAAGAGCCCTGGGCCTAAAACAGAGCCCTGGGGGTCTTCCACTGCACACACCCCTCCATGTAGATGTAGTTCTATCGAGCACTGTACGTTGAGTGTGGTTGGTCAGCCAGTTTCGAATCCATCTGGTGGGGGTGTTGTCTAACCCAGGGTTTCCCAACCTTGGCCACTTGAAGATATCTGGACTTCAACTCCCAGAATTCCCCAGCCAGCATTCTCTGGCTGGGGAATTCTGGGAGTTGAAGTCCAAATATCTTCAAGTGGCCAAGGTTGGGAAACCCTGGTCTTACCCACAATTTTCTGTTTTATCCAGTAGTAGATTTTATGCTCCCTTTTCAGCAACAAAGAACAAAGTCCAGGCTTTCTGCCCCGACTGTCGTCTCAGCCCTGCTCCTCGTCTCCAGCCAAAGTGTCGCCCGGTCCACTGCTTAGGTCACCCCCACCACAAAGGGCTGGGCCCCCAATCTCGATGTGGGGCCTGGAGGGTGGGGCAGGGAGGGGTGAGCACATGTGGGGCTACCTGTGCGTGCCATAGAGAAAGCCCTGGGGGGGGGGCTGGCATGCCACGCGCACTCAGGGGGCCACTTGCCCCGCAGGGTCAATGGATGGGAACGGGGGCCTTAAAAGCAGCTCGCCATATGTCAGTGCCAGGGCAACGGAAAGAAGAACGAAGCAGGAGAAAGAGAGAGAGAGAGAGAGAGAGAGAGAGAGAGACCCTCCTTAGCACACCACAACCCTGATTTGGAAAGAGAACGGGGGCAAACCTTGTCAGAAGCAGCATGGGGGGCAGCACACTGGTCGTGGGGCAGAGCTGGTCCCGCTTACTGGTCTTTGCCCCGAGCTGGGCAGATGCCGGACACAACTGGACCCCGGAGGCGCCTGGCAGATCCTGCCCAGGAGTAGGAAAGCCTCTGTGGGCGGTGGTCAGTCATGGGTGGGTGGGTGCTTCTCTCTGGCTCTCCCGCCTGCCAATCATTAACTCTGGCTCCCCAGCACCTTCAGCCTGGCATCCCAAGGGTGCTTCTAAGGCGGGCATTCCCCCCGGGGGGAGGGGGAGGAGGCTCAGGAGATTCCCCCCTCCTGGCTGAGCTGGCAGGTTGGCCAATGGGGAAGGATGGACGTTGGGAGGTCTGGGAGACTCAAGCTCTGGTGGAAGGGAGCAGCAAACACCACCAAGCCCCAGTTGCCAGTTGCAAATAAAATAAAAAATAAATAAATAAAAAATAAATAAAATAAAATAAAATAAAATAAAATAATAAATAAATAAATAAATAAAAAAGAAAAAAGAAATAAAATAAAATAAAATAAAATAAAAAAGAAATAAAATAAAAAAGAAATAAAATAAAATAAAATAAAATAAAATATCACATCAGAAGGGCCCCTGCATCTTCTTGCGAGGGGAGATCTTGCTTGTAAGATCACAGAGGTGCTTCATTTTAAGCAGCCTAACCTGGAGTGGCTGGGCGGGGGGGGCGAACCAAGCCACGGTCCAGCTATGGGGTTATTTTCCCTGTGCCTGCCTAATGTCCCTCAATAAGGCCACAGGTCATTCCTGTGTTTTTATCCAGAGGAGGCAATGAACCTCCCTGGAAGGAAGCAGTCTACCCCAGCCCCTCCCCTCTAGACACACCTGGGCACGGCCTCACCTACTGAGAAGAAACTGCAGGAGGAAAAACCACCCAGACGCGTCCTTTCCGGTGGAGGCCACGGGAGGAATTGTGAAGTTGTTCCACTTCTTCGGTTTATGGTGGTTTTCAAAGCAGGCGTCCACTTTCCCTCCCCAAAGCGGACCAAGGGGGCTTCCCTGACCCTGGCTCTGGAAGAGGCGGCGGCTGAGAAAAAGAGGAATCACAGGCACCGAAAGAAGGGGCCAGTGGCGAAAGAGCCGGCCAGCCACTTCCTCCCCATCAGAAAGCAAGCAGCCCCATTGCAGCTCTGCCTGGTATACGGGCTGCGTGGGAGGTGTGTGGAAGAGAAAGGGGGGGAGGAAGGGGGAAGGAAGAAGGGAAGGAGAAAGGGAAGGAAAGAAAGCCCTCGGTTCCTTCATGTCTTTATTTGGCCCCAGGGGCGAAAGGGGGGAGGGGCAGGAGGCCTGAAGCTTCAAAGCCTTTGGCCTGAGGATCCTCTTGGGTTGATCAGCATTTCAGGGGAGCCTCCAGATCCGGCCAAGCTGACACGAAGGACTCCGTCCCTGGGAGGAAGCTGGACCCAGCATTTCTTCAGAGTGGACCATGGGGGGACATGGGGGGGTTTGCCGGAAGATGCCCCCAGAAGCAGCCGCCGTGAGCCACGGAGCCTCCATGTCCTGAGGCGGCCAAGCTGGGAGCGCCAGGCTCTGGGGAGGGACAGGCTGCCAGGCCAAAGCCGTCGGGAGGTGTCTGATTGGCAGCAGCTGACCGGAGGGGCTGAGCCGGAGGGGCAGGGACGGTGTTTGAGCCCCAGACAAACAAGGTTGTTGCACTGCATTGTTGCTATTCCTCTTTGCTACCCCACTGCTCCCCCCCATCCATCTCCAGAGGTCTCTGCCCCCTTCACTCCCCAGCCCTCTTCCTGAGCCCCGGGGGGGGGGGGGGGGCGGACGGACGGACTGAGGCTGGGGGAAGCCGCCCCCCGCCTGACAGAAGGCCCATTGTCCCGTCTGCTGGCACTCTTGCAGGAGTGTTCCCAAAGCCCTCGACCATGGCCAAAGGAAACCTGACAGGTAACCGATGTGGGCGGGTCACTTTTGCTGGCAAAGGTTTTGCTTCAGTAGCTGAGGTTTGGGACCGGCATCAAAACTCACAAAGTGACTCTGAAAGGTCGAGGGGGGGCGCTTGCGTGGCCCCCCCTGCATCATCACCGGACCGGATAGAAGGGTCAACACTTCTATTGTTGGGTGAGGGGCTCAAGCAGCCAAAGTTGGACACAACGGCCAAACCCAGTTTACTTACAGACTGATCACAAATAAGTTCTTGCCTCTCTTTTTTAATATAAAGTTTTTATTATTTTTCTCCACTATATATGCAGGCGTAGACCTTAATTCATAACAAAATATACATACCGGTAGTTGTACATTCCTGTTCAATAAAAAATGAACTAACATCCTTTTTAAAAAATATATACATTAAAATACAGAAAGACAAAAGCATACATATAAACCTATAAAACATAAAAGGAAACAGAAAGAGAAAGAATAAAAGATCTGCAGTACTATATTACATTTATAGCCTTCTATACATAGTAATAGAAACATGGAAACATAGAAACATAAGATGATTGACGGCAGGAAAAGACCTCCAGGTCCATCTCATCTGCCCTTATACTATTTCCTGTATTTTATCTTAGGGTGGGTCTATGTTTATCCCAGGTGTGTTTACATTCAGTATATAGTTTGTTTTTCTACTAGTGGTTTATTTGTATTTATTTGTATTTCTATTTTTCTATGTACACAGGTTTATCTTTTACGTAGAAAAACTAACTGTCAACTGTTCTGTTGACTGTGTAGCTTTGCAACCTTATGGTGTGGTGTCTTTATCGGGTACATGCTGTTCTTTGTTTTAATTTTTGTTTTGTGTATTTAGCAAATTGCTTAGTCCAGTTCTAGGTACCGTGAATATTTAATTTTCTTTTCATTGTTTTCCTATTAATCAATAACTTGTGTATTACACCAAATCTGAAAAATGGTTGTGCAATCTCTTCTTAAAATCTTCCAATGTTGGAGCAGTCACAACATAGTCAGTTGCACTGATTAATTGTTTTAACTGTCAGTGTGATTAATTGTTCTAACTCTAGCTTCTAACAATTAGAACAATTGTTGTAATTGTTCTAACAAGAAGCAATGGGTGGATTAGTTTCCACCCTTTGCTTCTTGTTCTGCCCTCAGGCGCTTTGGAGAATAGCCTGACTCCCTCTTCTTTGGGGCAATAACCCCTGAGATGCTGGAAGGCTGCTGTCCTGTCTCCCCTGGTCCTTCTTCTCATTAAACTAGACATTTACCCAGTTCCTGCAACCGTTCTTCCTATGTTTTAGCCTCCAGTCCCCTAATTTTGTCACCTTGTCAAAGAATGCAATAAGATGAGTCTGGCATAATCTTTTTTGGACAAACCCATGTTTGCTTTGAGTAATACTTCGCTTTTACTGAATCGTTGCTTGATTAACTTTTCCAGAATCTTTCCTGGTATTAAGGTCAGGCCGAAAGGTCTGTAGTTTCCTGGATATGTATCCCCCCCCCCTTTCTTGAAGATGGGAAGTCCGTCCGCTCTTTTCCAGTCCTCTGAAAAATATACTTCAGTGGCTCTGAGATCTTCTCTCCCTCAGAGCCTTGGGGTGTAATCCACCCGGTCCTGGTGATTTGAGCCTGTCTAGCGCAGACAGGGGTCCACTTGCCATTTCCTTCCCTATTTTAACTTGTGTTCCTGATCTGTTTTTGGTGGTGCTGTTTTTGATAGGTTGGGCTGGGTTTTTCCCCCTTTGTGTAAAGACAGACGCAAAAAACGTGTTGAGGGGCTCTGCTTTCTCCCTGTTGCTGGTCACCTTCTCACCACTTTCTCCCTGCAATGGACCAATTGTTTCCTTGACTTTTTTCTTGTTTTTAATATTTTATTTTTATTTTTATTTATTTATTTTGTCCAATACACAATGAGGGTTTTAGTGGGTATATATCCATATACACATAGTAAAATACATGGAGATACTCATAGTAAAATATATCTAAGAAAGAATAGAAGAAGAGATAGAGGAATAGAAGAAAGGGATAGGAGATATAGGAGAGCAATAGGACAGGGGACGGAAGGCACTCTATGTTGGAAGAAGCTTTTGGGGGGCTTATCTTTTTACTTTTGTCGCAAGCCTTTGTTCATTGTGAGCCTTCGCTTTCCTCACTTCATCTGTACAGACTGGGGCTGTTTGCTGGTAGTTATTTCTCCTTTTTTCCACTTTTTATGCTTGTACTTTTTGTTTTTTAATTTGTCAGAGAGTTCTTTATGCAGCCAGGCTGGTTTCTCTACTTCCGTTTCTCCCTCTTAGTCCTGTGAGTGTATCTAATCACAATCCATTTCATAGATAACAGCTTATGTCCTGAAATCTATTTAATTATCGGTGCAACTCTCAAACTTATTATTATTCCCCCTGCCCTGGTATCCATATCTATCCATATTTCTTATATTTTCCTAGGTATATCCATTACTATCTTAATGCTGCCCCTCAACTACTTAATTTTGTCACCTGGAGGATCTACCACCTTCAATTTTCTATTGCTTGTCTTCTATACATATTCATTTTCTAACCCGTCATAAAATTTCCCCTATATATTATAGTATTCTGAGTCTCCCTGCTGAATGAATGGAATCCTGTATGGGTGCTGGTTAGCTTTATTAAGGCTTTAATGCTTTATTTATTTATTTATTTATTTATTATTTATTATTTGGATTTGTATGCCGCCCCTCTCTGTGGACTCGAGGCGGCTCGCAACATGCCAACAATAAAACAGTGTACAAAATACAGTTGGATCCAATGAATATAAACATTATAAAAGCTGAATATCAAAAGTCATTCAACTGATACACTCAGTGGCCAGAGGCTGAGATCCAATGACCCCAAGCCTGGTGGCATAAATAAGTTTTCAAATTCTTACGAAAGGCAAGGAAGGTTGGGGCAGTATGAATCTCTGGAGGGAGCTGATTCCAGCGGTCGGGCCCCCCACAGAGAAGGCTCTCCCCCTAGGCCCTGCCAAGCTGTTATACCACTTTTATATATTTTAATACTGTTTTTTGTATTGATTTTTACTCCTCGTAAGCCGCCTAGAGTCCATCTGTAGTTGGGTTGCATATAAAAACTACAAACAGACAATTCTCCCCCCTCCCTCTTGGTTGCCGGCCATCCATCCCTGTCCAGCTCTCTGCCCCCTTCGCTTCCCAGCCTGCTCCCTGAGCACCAGGGGGGGTGGGGGGACCTGAGGTCAGGACAAGCATTCTTGCCCGCCCTTTTCCAAGTGCCTTGAAAGCCCTCGACAATTGACAATTGCCAAGGGAAACCTGACAGGTAACCGATGTGGGTGGGTCCCTTTTGCTGGCAAAGGTTTTGTTTTGGTAGCTGAGGTTTGGGCATCAAAACTGACAAAGCGACTCTGAAAGATCAGCCCCCCCCCCCCTGTGTCATGGGGAGACGGCAGGACTTGCTGGCTCTCATCTCAGTCAATCAAAACTTCTATTGTTGGGTGAGGCGCCCAAGCAGCCAAAGAGTTGGGTGCAACAGCCAAACCCAGTTGACTTACAGACTGATCGTGAATACGTTTTTGCCTCTCCTTGGCTTCGGGGCACCTGGGCCCATCCTTTCCCTTCGGAGGCCTCTGTGACCCTCCCTTTGGGGGATACCGGGATAGAAAAGGTGGATAGGGAAAAATCCTTTTCTCCGTCACACAATACTAGGACGAGGGGCCCCTCCCTAAAGCTCACAGGTGAGAAAGTGAGGACAAATCAAGGGAGATATTTCTTCCCCCAGAGGGTCCTTGGTTGATGGGATTCTCTCCCAGAAGAGTTTGTGACAGCTGTCAGCCTGGAGAGCTTCAAGGCAGGATTAGACAGATTCATGGATGCCAAGTGTATCATAGGTGGTTATTGAAACGGATGTCCAAGTGCCGCCTCTATGTTGGTTGAGGCAGGCAGGGTCCCCTTAGGTCCCATGTGTTGGGGGTCCAGAGAAAGGGAGGGTCTTGCCTTCTCTTTCTGCTCAAGGTCCCCATGGACAATTGGGGGGACACTGTGGGACACAAAATGCTGGACTTGATGGGCTTTGGCCTGATTCAGCAGGACTCTTCTTAGGTTCTTTCACTGACCGATGGGCCAATAGCATTTCCTTTCCTGCAAGGAAGTGGTTACAGGCAGAAATGAGAGGAGGGGTCTCCCCGTGAAGGCTGGGCTGCCCATCTGCAGATCCTCCTTGGCAGGGAATGAAGGTCTCTGCAGTTTTTCCTGGCCTCCCCTCCCCCACAGCCTCCCCCAAGGGTCCACGTGGATTATTTTGAGAGGTCCTCGTCTTGACAACCCCCCCCCAAAACCCCCCAAGATTGTTGAACTCTCTGCTGGCCTGAACTGTTGTGTTTCAGAGATTCTTCTTCTTCTTCTTCTTCTTGTGCCATATTCACCATCGGAATTTGGCAATCATGTTGCCGGTTTTATCAAAACACTGCATGAAAAAGTCCTGTTGAGTTTTGTCCAAACTGGTCCTTTCAATTTCAAAGCCATGACGTCCTTCTTCTGCCTAGATCTCTTTTTTAAATTTTTTTATTGATGTATAAACTTCAAAAAAGAAAATACAAAAAAGAAAATACATCCCAAAAAGAATGATACAAAAGAAATAAAAAAACAAGAACAAAACATACATGACATTAACACCTTTACAGTCATTTTATGCTGTACATCCCGGCTCTTCTCTTATGCTTAGAAACAATTCCATTTATTCTGAATCTTATTTTTATTATCATTCATTTATTACAAACACTTTTCATTCATATGTATGTTTCTAGATATTAATATTATACAACATCTTATTCATTTACCTTTACAATTTTATAAATATAGCTTCATATTTAATACATTATTTTCTTTTCTTTTGTCAAGCCACTCGTATAATAAAGTCCATGCTTTACGATATTCCGAATCTTGTTTTTCTTTTAATTTAATAGTCAATTTCTCCAATTCTGCCCAGTCCAAAATCTTCTTAATTATTAATGTTTTCAGTTGGTGCCCCTTCCTGTTTTCCTCAATCCTTCAAAATTTCTCACTTGCCTTCAGTTTTTCCCCGGAGGATTAAGTGAAATGTGAGGCTTATGTCCAGGTGTTGCCTCCCTTGTCCAAAATCCTCTTCACTTTCGCTTCTTAATGGTTTTGATGACTTTCCTTGGCTTCCCCAGGCCCCTTATCACCTCCTCATTTCTGATTTTGTCAACCCAGCTGATACACAGCCCCCCCCATAAACCCCCATTTCAAATGCTTTCATTCTCTTCAAGCCACCAAGGAAAGGGGAAATTCGGGGGGGGGGGGGGGGGGGTTGGGGGGGAGGAGAAACGAGGGAGTCCAATTTTGCTGCAGCTTCGCCTCCTAGTGGTCATTCACCACAACTTGGATTGTTTGTTGTGATAACTAAGACTCTTCCTTGTTTTAAGGTGGATGTTTGCAAAGCATTGCACTCAGGGAAAAGCAAGGAGGAGGGGGAGGAGGAGGAGGAGGAGGAGGAGGAGGAGGGGGAGGAGGAGATGGAGATATTCAGATTCCTCTGGCGTCTCTGAATGGGAATCAAGTCTTAAGATTCACTCCTTCACAGAACCATAGAAGATTGATGGCAGAAATAGACCTCATGGTCCATCTCGTCTTCCCTTATACTATTTCCTATATTTTATCTTAGGATGGATCTATGTTTATCCCAGGCAGGTTTCAATTCAGTTCCTGTGGATTGACCAACCACGTCTGCTGGAAGTTTGTTCCAAGCATCTACTACTCTTTCAGTCAAATAATATTTCCTCATGTTGCTTCACTCTTCCTCTCGACACAAGCTACCTTACTTCTCCAGACTTCAAATACTCCGGTTAGGCAATTTACAACGATGTTGCCTCTGAACTGATTTAACTGTGGTTCATAAGATCATACACCATAACGTCCTTCCTGTTAGTGACTACTTCACCTTCAACAACAACAACAACACAAGACCATGTAACAGATACAAACTCAATGTAAATCATTCCAAACGTGACTGCAGAAAATACAACTTCAGCAACTGAGGGATCAACGCCTGGAACTCACTCCCTGACTCTGCTGTTTTTCCCCCTAACTCCCAAACCTTCAACCTTGAATTATCTACAGTTTAAGATTAGTTTTATTAGTTTTATTAGTTTTATAACAAGGGTTTTTAGCTGTTTTAGTGTTGGATTGTCACATGCTGTTTTTACTACTGTTATTAGCTGCCCCGAGTCCACGGAGAGGAGTGGCTTACAAATCCAATAAATAAATAAATTTAAGATTTAATTGGATTTGCATGCCGCCCGTCTCCGAGGACTCCGTCGGCCTCTCCCCTTTTCTAAGAGGTCCGTAAGGGGTGAGCATAAGCGCACTGTTGTGCCTACCGTCCTGTCCTTCTGCCCTATTGTCCTTTTCATCACTGCTTTATACTTTCGCCAGAGGCTCAAGACTCTTTCACGTGGCCAGGCACGGGGCAATTCAATCCAGCCCCCTTACCCGGCCTAGGAGATGTAATGTGTGGTTGTGAATGAGTTGGCTGACTAATTTTAATATACAGTATATGGGATTTTTAGTAGTAATTTTAATTAATTAGATTTGTTGTAGTGCTGTTTTTTGTATCCTGTGAGCCGCCCCGAGTTTTGGAGAAGGGCGGCATACAAATTTAATAAATGTAATAATAATACAAACTATACTGCTCAAAAAAATCAAGGGAACCCTCCAAGAACCCATCCTAGATCGGAATGGATGAAATATTCTCACTGAATACTTTGTTCTGTACAAAGTTGGATGTGCACAACAGCAGGTGAAATGGATTGTCAATCAGTGTTGCTTCCTAAGTGGACAGTTTGGTTTCACAGATGTTTGATTGACTTGGAGTTATGCTGTGTTGTTTAAGTGTTCCCTTTATTTTTTTTTGAGCAGTGTATAACTCTGTAGTTTGACAAATATAATATAATATAATAAATAAATAAATAAAGATGCAGCCTTAAGATTTCAGTCCTTGGTGAGATGCTTGTCAGTGCTGGCCCCCCAGCAGAGGGCGCTCAGGCCCCTTTCATGGACAGGTGCAAGGGAGCCACAACTCACCTTGGACAGAGAGAGCCTGCAGGGGGGAGGCAGTCTACCTTGGGAAGGCTCAGTGCTGGGCTGGGCCCTCCGCACCGCTTCCTCGGGGACAGAGCTGGGCCTCCGGAGATGGAGACTGTGTCCGAGTTTTTCTCCTGCTCTCCAGGTGTAAGAAGGTGAGAGGAGGATTTGGGCCCAGCCTGACCTCCAGCCGGCCCCATTCCTTCCCCCTTTGCTGCCTCCTCTGTTCCTTTGCGGTGTGTGCTGGACGTGACTCTAGCTGTGAGGCTGCCCCCCCCACCCCCCCACCCAGAAGGGGCCTTTCCTGCCTGCTGGACGAGGGACAAAGCCCAGATTGTGCCAGACGACAGGCAGAGCAGCCTTGGGAAGCTGGGGGGGGGGGGGGCGGGAGGGAGGGGGCCGTCAGGGGTTTGGCCAAAGGCCAGCATGGGACACCTGCCCCCCTTCCTCGAGAGCCCCCGCCGCCCCTTCATCCCACGGCTCAGGGGGGTGGGCAGCACTGCCAGCGCTAGGCATCGCCGTCCCCCCAACCCTCCGGCCTGCCAATATCTTCCCACACAGCATTGCTAAGCAACCTGCTTTGCCTCCTGCAAGGGGAAGGCCTTGAGGGGGGGGCTCTCAGCCTTTCCCAGGATGTGCCCCCCCCGTCTTTTCCACTGCCCAGGGAGGCCGTGAGGGAGAAGGAGAGGTTGGCAGCCTGCCCTGCCCTGGGCTGCCCTCGATTGCAGCAGCAGCAGCAGCCCCCCAGAGAGAGAGGAAGAGGAGGAGGAGCCTGTTCCTCAAGGGGGGGGGCTCTCAAGCCTTGTCAGAGGAGGCCGCCCCCGGAGAGACATCCGTGGGGCCAGAGGAGGGGCCGCAACCGGCTCTCCTTTGACCTGAGAGGGCTGAAGAAGGGCACCAGGCCAACTGGGCGAGAGGTGGAGGGCTGGAGGCTCCAGGGAGGCTGGGATTTGCCGAGGGGGCAGCTGTGGGGGGGGCGGCTCTAGTGCCAGGCCGGCAGCTGGGGGGCCTTCCCTGCCCCTTCCTGCCGTATAGAAGCATCTCCGCAGCCTCCCCGTTCGTT
This sequence comes from Erythrolamprus reginae, assembly GCF_031021105.1. Lineage (NCBI taxonomy): Eukaryota > Metazoa > Chordata > Lepidosauria > Squamata > Dipsadidae > Erythrolamprus > Erythrolamprus reginae. The sequence continues at coordinate 629,187 of NC_091957.1, forward strand.
TCCTTCCCGGCTGCTAACGGCTCCTCTGCACCCAGCAGGCCACCGCTGCCACGTCGAAGGGACGCAGCCAGCTCACCCCGCTCAGGCCGCCTGGACGAAGAAGCTGGCTGACCCCCCACTCCGCTGCTCTGCTCCTGTCGGGGGGGCGCAGAGGCTCCCTCGTCCTGCCAGGTATCCGGAGCTGTGGGGAAAGCTGGGCACCACCGCTTGGGGGCACCCACCCACCCACCCCGGTAGACGGTTCTGAGCGGGGGAAGGTCTGGGCCCCCCATCTTTCAACAGGGGGGAGGGCACTCCGGCCGCCTTCCTCGGACGATGGTTGCAGCTTCTGGCGCTTGGGAAGAACCGGCTGGCAGCCTCGACGCCGATCCCCAGAGCCTGGCCGGAGCCTTCTCCAGCAAAGCCCCCTTCGTGCCAACCGAGGCTTAATGGGAAGCCGGCTGGTGTGAGATTTCCCTCCGGGGGGGGGGGGGGCTTGGACAGGAGCTTCCGTAGCAGCCGTGTGGAATATCCGGCCAGGGAAGAGCAGAGAGCGCGAGCCGAGCCGAGCCGCCGCTTCCAGTTGTGCTCCAAACCCCTCCGATGGGGCCACGTGGCTGCGGGTGCCCGACTCCTGGCCCTCCGCTCGCTCGGGGCGGCCCCCGCAGACCCTCCTCGGCCCCTCCGTAAAGCCGGACTCTGCCCCGGGACCGAGAGGGAGCGCAGAGGCCGGACTCTCTCTTCGCCGCCCCCAGAGAGGTGGGACCGGGCGGGCAGAGGCCTCGGGGGCCGTTGCGGGGGCCAAGAGGAGGCGGCATCGCGCGCAGCTTCTGCCAAGGGCTCGGCCGCTCTGAAGCCCACGCGGACACCGACGCCGCCAGCAGCAGCAGCCGCCACGCCGCTCGCCCAGGGAGCCCCAGCTGGAGACGGAGCTGCAGGACGGAGGCGCCGAGTGACCGAGAGGCTCCGTGGGAAGCGCAGCTCCTTCCTGGCCGGTGGGCGGATTGGCAAGAGGGGCCGTTGGGCGTTGCGGGAGGGGGCCTCTGGCGTCCCGCGAGGAGAGGGGCAGCCGCCGAATCCTCCTCCGCCCACAGCTGCCGGCGTGCAAGAGGGGGGGCTTGGAGGCGGCCTTGGGCCCCCTCCTGGCAGCTGGGCAGCCCTGCCACTTTCCCCCCACCCCTGGAGGAGGAGGAGGAAGAGGAGGAGGAGGGGAGGACCTGAGGCAGGGAGGACCGGAGATGCCTGGACAAGGGCCAGCCGGACCCAAAGGTCACCGGTCCGAGCAGGAGAGCCGCCCGGCTGGGCCATGCCAAGGAAGAGGCGCCTGTCCTTATGGAGCCGGATGGAGCTGGTCAATCACGCCGACCGTCTGGCCGCTCCAAGGCTGAGCCCCGGAGAGGGGTCCGCTCTGGCCTGCTGAGGCCCCACCACCACCCTCCCCAGACAGGGGACCCCCTGCCTGTCCAGAAGCCATGGAGCCCCCTCGCCCGTGGGACCCAGAGGACGGCTCTTGGGGTAAGGGGCTGCGGGCCTCAAGGGTCCCTCCTTCACGCTTTGGGGGAGGGGAAGGAGCTGCTGAGCCCCTTCCTGGAGCCTGGGCTGTGCTGGGGGCCGGCTTGGAAAGAGAGTCCAAGGGACAGGAGCAGCGCTCGGGGTGGGGGCCAGGGACCCCGGGGGTTGAGCAACTCAGCCAAGGGCCGATAGTTTGCTACGAGCAAGGGCGGGGCCTTGAGGGGGCCAATTGGGGGCTCCTTGGGAGGCAGAAAGTACCTTTGTGCAAGGCTTAGGACTTAGTGCAATCAAAGGGAAGGGTGGGGGGTGGGGGTTCCCCCTCAGGTGTCCTTCCTTCCTTCCTTTCCTTCTTCCTTCTCCTCCTCCCTCCTCTCTTCCTCTTTCCTTCTTTCTGCCTCTCTCCCTCTATCCCTCCCTCCCTTCCCCATTTTTCCTTTTCTTCCCTCCCTCCCAAAAGGAAACCCAGCTGCCGGGGGCTGTGAGCCTTGGGTGAAGCCTCTCTTTGCTGGCTGGGCTGGAGGAGTGGGCTGCCACCGCCTGGACTGCCCCCTGCCCTCCTCCCAGGAGGACTTCCCTTGAACGGCATTAGGGGAGGAGACTGAGGATGGGGAGGGGGGAGAGGGAGGGGGCACCGGAGACCTTGGCTAAATCTCTTCCAGCAGCTGAAGGCCCCACCAGAAACTTGGGATGGCCAGAGAGAAGGGGGGAAAGTCCTGGATTGGGGGCAGCCCCCACAGCCTCTTCTTTCTCCCCAACCCACAGAGATGGGGGGGGGGGAAAGGCCCCTGGGATTTGCAAGCTGCCACCCTCCGTAAATGGGGTGTGTGGGAGGGGCGAGGAGGGGAGGAAGGAAGGATAAAAGGAAGGAAGGAAGGAAGGGAAAGAAGGAAGGAAGGAAGGAAGGAAGGATAGAAGGAAGGAAGGAAGGAAGGGAAAGAAGGAAGGAAGGATAGAAGGAAGGAAGGAAGGGAAAGAAGGAAGGAAGGATAGAAGGAAGGAAGGAAGGAAGGGAAAGAAGGAAGGAAGGGAAAGAAGGGAGGAAGGGAAAGAAGGAAGGAAGGGAAAGAAGGAAGGAAGGAAGGAAGGGAAAGAAGGAAGGAAGGAAGGATAGAAGGAAGGAAGGAAGGAAGGAAGGGAAAGAAGGAAGGAAGGAAGGGAAAGAAGAAAGGAAGGAAAAAAGGAAGGAAGGATAGAAGGAAGGAAGGGAAAGAAGGAAGGAAGGAGGAAGGGAAGGAAGGAAAAAAGGAAGGAAGGATAGAAGGAAGGAAGGAAGGGAAAGAAGGAAGGAAGGGAAAGAAGGAAGGAAGGAAGGGAAAGAAGGAAGGAAGGAAGGAAGGGAAAGAAGTAAGGAAGGAAGGAAGGATAGAAGGAAGGAAGGAAGGGAAAGAAGGAAGGAAGGAAGGAAAAAAGGAAGGAAGGATAGAAGGAAGGAAGGAAGGGAAAGAAGGATGGAAGGAAAAAAGGAAGGAAGGATAGAAGGAAGGAAGGAAGGGAAAGAAGGAAGGAAGGGAAAGAAGGAAGGAAGGAAGGGAAAGAAGGAAGGAAGGAAGGAAGGAAGGGAAAGAAGGAAGGAAGGAAGGAAGGATAGAAGGAAGGAAGGAAGGGAAAGAAGGAAGGAAGGAAGGAAGGAAAAAAGGAAGGAAGGATAGAAGGAAGGAAGGAAGGAAGGAAGGGAAAGAAGGATGGAAGGAAAAAAGGAAGGAAGGATAGAAGGAAGGAAGGAAGGGAAAGAAGGGAAGGAAGGAAGGAAGGCAAGGGGAGCCCCAGGGCTGCAGGGGGAAATGGCCTGCAGCTGGAGCAGTGGGGAGATGAGCAGTGGGGAGATGGGGCGTGGGAGGAAGGGGGGGGGGAGGGAGGAGCCTTGGCCATCTCGGCTGAGGCCCAAAAGGCTGTGGAGGAAATGCCTTTTGCAGAGCCCTCCGCCTCCTCGGTCCAGCCTTCTATTTTAGGCAGATCCATCTGGGCCCACAAACTTTCTCCGCCCCCTCTGTGTGTGTGTGTGTGTGTGTGTGTGTGTGTGTGTGCAGGGGGAGAGATGCTGAAGCTGGCACGCTGGATTTGCAGCTCCCTCTTTAAATGGGGAGGGGGCTACTGAACCCACCCATTTCCTGGGTTGCTGCAAGAGGCCAAACCACCAGCTGAGCCTAGGTAGCATCTCAGGCCCCCCCAGGCCTCTGAGTGGGTGTGGGAGAACTGGGAGGGTGTTGGGGGCCTCCCCTGGGGGGGAGGGGCCCTTTTTTGCTTTGGGTCATGTGCCCGGCTCTCCTCCTGCCCCATTGGGTCTCCCCCATGCCCCCCTCCCACCATGGCCCCCCCCTCTCCTCCCTGGTAGTCAGAAGCTTCGTGGAGAAAGTCCCTGCAGGGGGGGGGGGATCCCTGTGGGCAGAAATGGGGCTGTCGTGTCTTGGAGAGGCTCCGTCTCCAAAACCCTCACACACCGGTGGTTCTACGCCTTGGAGTTTCTTGGGGGGGTTGTGAGGAGCCCTCTTCTTCTTCCTCCTCCTCCTCCTCAGCCACCCCCCCCCCCCTCTGCAGCCTGGCACAACTGTGGGCCCCTCCTCTCCCTCCCTCCTTCCCCAAACAGCTGCCCCCCTCCCCCAAGTTTGTGGGATGGCAAACCCACCGCAAGGGCCCTGAATGAAAGCTCAGCTGCTGGCAATGGCCACCATTGTCTGGAAAGAAATGTGCAGCTGCTAAAGGCCCCACGGATACATGTGTGTGGACACACACAACACACACACAGGCAGATCTTGGCCCATGCAAACAGGCTCCTCTTAAAGAAAACTCTGCAGCCTTGAGCCCCCCCCCTGTCAATCTTTCAGGCAGCAGAAGGAGGGGGCCACTCCTGTTCACCCGTTGCCTGACACACGTCTCCTTCCTCCTCTCCCCCCTCCTCTCTCTGCCTTTCTTTCTTTCCTTCTTTCCTTCCAGTTCTTCTCTCCCAATTAAAGGGGGGGGCTCTTTGTCCTCCTTCCTCCGGATTTGGTCCTGTTCCAAAACATCTAAAGTTTGGTGGTGACTGTAGGCGACAGTCAGGCTTCAATCTTTCTGCAAGGAAGGAAGGAAGGAAGGAAAGAAGGAAGGAAGGAAGGAAGGAAGGAAGGAAGGAAGGAAGGAAGGGAGAGAAAGAAGAGAGAGAGGGAGGAAGGAAGGAAGGGCAATAGATGGACCAGGGGGTCTTTCTCTGCTGTCAATCTTCTATGGACATGGCAGGTCCCTGCTCACCGGCCCCCAAAAGCAGGGCTCTGGCTGGGCCCCCCCTTGCTCCTCTGCCCCCTAACCTCCTGGGCCTCCGCTGCAGCCGCTTTCCCCCTTGCAGCTCTCTTGGGGTTATCGGATCCGCAAGGAATGTGCCTCCCTCCCCCGTCAGTCTCCCCCCTCGGCTGAGTCTTGAGCGGTGACCTTCCAGGCTACTCCGAGGAGGACAAACTAAAGAGCTCTGTGTGTGTGTGTGTGTGTGTGTGTGTGTGTGTGTGGCTGGACCCGAGGCCCCAAGGAAAAGCAGCTCTGGTGGCACGGGGGTTGGGCTAGAAGGCCTCTAGCATCCCTTCCGACCCCCTCCTTCTACCTCCTAAGTTCATCCCTCCTTTTATTTCTTGGTCCAAAGGGCCCGTCCACTCCAGGCGGCCTCAGGGCAGCCAGCAACCAGCCCAGGTTGGGAATAATCAATGCAGGAGGCTTAAACGGGCTCAGCCAAACCTAACTCAAGTGAGCCTCGGTGTCAAGAGCAGTCCACCCCTGAGCATCCAATGGCCGCCGTTTGGACCTGCTGGGGATCTTCTGCGCTGCATCCTTCCCTGTGTGGCCCTTTGATGCCAAACCCGGCAAGACCCAAGGGCCCCGCTGGGTAGGCAGGCAGGGATGGGTGGGGGGGGCTCAGAGGTCCAGGAAGAGGAAAAGAGGGGGGAGGGTCTCCTGCAGCCCCCCGAAGAATCAGAGGAGGGGTCCCACTTTCCAGCCCTTCTTCCTCTCCAGATTTCTCTCTTCCCCAGTCGGTCACTGTCTCTTCAACCCTTGACTTGTTATAAATTCCCTTGAGGTCCTGACCAGACCTGCGTAGGATCTCCATGGATCCCAAGGATTCCTGAGATTCACTGTGATTGTCTGCAGATCACATCTCTGAGCCGAAGGGCTGATTCTGCCTCCTTCCCCCATTTTGGCAGGTAGCCCTCCCGCCTGGGGTGGAATCAAACCTGGTGAAATTCAGGTGAAATGCAGTCGACAGGGGAAGCCCTGGAAGTATTAAAATGGGGGGTGGGCTGGGGCTGGGGGTTTCCCCCCCATTGGGATGCAAGCGCATCTCGCCAGGTCATTCCAGCCGATGCTTCTGCCGGAACCGGGCCTGGCGAGCAGAATTAAACTCGGCAAAGCTTTGACTTTGAAACCACTTAAACAAAGAAAGAATCAGACCCGGTTTCATATTTTAGTCCTGCAGCCTCTTAGGACATTTCATGCATCTGGAAGTTATAATAGCCGCCCCCCCCTCTCTCTCTTTCTTTTTCTTCCTTCCTTTCTTTCCTTCCTTCCTTCCTCTCTTTCTTTCTGGGTTTATTTCTTCCTTCCCTTCTCTTCCTGGAATAATATTTCAGATATTGGCTGGATCCAGAAAATATCTCCCTCTCCGTTGCTGTTAAGACAAAGAAATCTGTGAATGAACAAATGTGTGTGTGTGTGGGGGGGGGGGGGAGGCTGTGGGGGGGGGCTGTGGGGGGGGGGAGGAGAGAGTTGGCAGGTTGCCATTTCCAGATCGCCCCGTTTCTTCTGCCGCATAATTAATGCCATGTTTTATTAGCAATGAAAGCTGGGCTTGTTTTGCACAAATGCTCAAGCGGTAAAGTGTGACTCTGCAGAGGGGGGGGGCGGGGGGGGGGAAGGCCCGTGTGTAACATTACTTTTGCGATTTATCGCCTGCCAGAGTTGCTTATTCACTGTGTAAAACAAGTTTATTGGTGTTTGGCCGATGGCGTCCAGGAAGCCCTTGGGGGAGGGGACGAAGAGCCTCCCCCGGGCAGCTGGCAAATGAAGCTGCTGGGAGAAATCTAATGCCCCCCCACCAACCTTCCTCCCCCCCCCCCGCACAGCCCGAGAGCAGCCCCCTTTCCACTCCGCTCCCAAACTTCCCTGGCACTGTCTGCCCCCTTTGTGGAGCCTCCACGTTCAGAGGCCGTCTATTTTATTTTTATTTTTATTTATTTATTTTGTCCAATACACAACGAGGGTTTTAGTGGGTATATATCCATATACACATAGTAAAATACATGATGAAGGTTATAGAGGAGATACTCATAGTAAAATATATCTAAGAAAGAAAGAAGAGAAGGTTATAGTAATAGAACATATCAATGAAAGAATACAAGAAGAGATATAGGAATAGAGGAAAGGGATAGGAGATATAGGAGAGCAACAGGACAGGGGACGGAAGGCCCTCGAGGGCCCTTGGACTCGCCTCTCGTCTCCCTGGAGAGTCCCGGCTGCTCCTGCTCTGCCGTCCGCAAGAGGAATTCTGCCCTTTCCTGCTTCGTAAAGAAGACCCTACACTGGTCAGAAAAATCAAGGGGAAACCCTCAAAGACCCCGTGCTAGACCTGAATGGATGAAATATTCTCATTGAATACTTTGTTCTGTACAGAGTTGAATGTGCACCACAGCAGGTGAAATGGACTGTCCATCAGTGTTGCCTCCTAAGTGGACAGTTTGATTTCACAGGAGTTTGATTGACTTGGAGTTATATTCTGTTTTTTAAGTGTTCCCTTTATTTTTTTGAGCAGTATATTTTCCTCTAGTGCACCCAGTTTGTGATGTGCAGCTGTTCCTCCAGGGGGCAGCAGAGGCAGCAACCACCTGGGTATCCGGTGGAGGAGGTGGGGGAGATTTTTCTGGGATGGGGTCTCATTCGGAGAGAGAGAACCCATGCAGGATAAATTATGCCCACCCCTCCTTCTCTTTGGTGTGTTGACTTTGGCTGAGTTTCAACAAGGCTGATTGATCTCTTGCTGACCTGCTGCCTCTGAACCAGGGAGCATCGCAAGGCCCAGGTCCTCAGTGAGGAGAGCTGCAGATCTCCCAGGCACCATGCAGCAGCCAACAAAAGGGGCACCAAGGAACCCCCTTTGGAGTGGGGGTCAGGCTGCTGTCTGAGCCCCAGAGCGCAAAATAAGCCAGCAAGGGTGGGAAAGAAACCTAGAAACGTAGAAGATTGACGGCAGAAAAAGACCTCCTGGTCCATCTACTCTGCCCTTAGACTATTTCCTGTATTTTATCTTAGGATGGATCTATGTTTATCCCAGGCAGGTTTAAATTCAGTGACTGTGGATTGACCAACCACGTCTGCTGGAAGTTTGTTCCAAGCATCTACT